>NW_017673371.1:0-50000 GCF_001879085.1 Nicotiana attenuata
GGAAAGGTATTCGGCCGCGGCCTCGAGCCTTCGAGGTGATATTCCGAGTGCCTCAATGACGAGAAATTGGACCCTCCGATTTCACCGTATACAATATTTCTCTCATTTAAGTATGTGTAAGGTAGATGTTACTACAATTTTTGGTAGTAGTAATTTAATTGAAGGCTCTGGAAGAGCTGCTATAACTCTGCCCAAGGGAACAATACTTATCATAGAGAATACAATATTCTCCTCCAAGTCCAAGATGAACTTGTTGAGTTTTAAAGATATCCGCAGAAATGGATATCATATTGAGACAATAGATGAGAATAATCTTGAATATCTCATCATTACTAAAAATGTCTCTGGCCAGAAAAGGGTTATTGAGAAGTTTCCATGTTTGTCTTGTGGCCTGTATTGGACAAGAATTAGTGCAATTGAGGCACATTCTATTGTAAACCAAAAGGTTACTAATTCTAATACTTTTGTACTTTGGCATGATCGATTGGGACACCCTGGATCAATTATGATGAGACGATTTATAGAAACTCAAATGGTCATCCATTTAAAGAATTTAAAGATTCTTTTAAATAATGAATTTTCTTGCACTTCTTGTTATCAAGGCAAGTTATTATTAGACCATCACCAACAAAAGTTGGAATTGAGTCCCTTGCATTTTTGGAACGTATACAAGGGGACATTTGTGGACCTAATCACCCACATAGTGGGTCGTTTAGATATTTTATGGTCTTAATAGATGCATTTTCTAGATGATCTCATGTGTGTCTATTGTCATCTCGCAACCTCGCGTTTGCAAAATTAATGGCACAAATAATTTGATTACGGGCGCAATTCCCCGATAATCCAATTAAGTCTATTAGACTTGATAATGCTGCTGAGTTTTCATCCCAATAATTTAATGATTATTGCTTATCAACTGGGATAAAAGTGGAACATCCTGTAGCTCATGTTGATAGTCAAAATGGCCTTGCAGAGTCTTTAATTAAACGTCTGCAATTGATAGCAAGATCGTTACTCATGAAAACGAGGTTGCCCACTTCTGTTTGGGATCACGCCATTTTACATGCAGTAATGCTAATTCGTCTTAGACCGACAAATTATCATAAATATTTCTCGTTGCAATTAGTTTTGGGTCATGAACCTGATATATCCCATTTAAGAATTTTTGGATGCGCAGTATATATGCCTGTAGCACCACCATATCGCACCAAAATGGGTCCCCAAAGAAGGTTAGGAATATATGTTGGGTTTGAATCGCCTTCCATTATTCGCTACCTCGAAACATTAACGGGGGATTTGTTTACTACACGATTTGCAGACTGTCGATTGGATGAGACACTTTTTCCAAAATTAGGGGGAGAAGTTGGTGAAACAAACGGGAAATTTTGTGGAAAAATCCATCATTATCTCATCTTGATCTGCGTGCCTCTATTTGTGAAAAAAAGGTACAAAAAATTATTCATTTGCAGAGAATAGCAAATCAAATGCCAGACGCATTTACAGAACTGAAAAGGATAACAAAATCACACATCCATGCAGAGAATGTTCCAATCCGTATTGATGTCCCTATTGGACAATCTTCTAGTGTCACAGCTAATGAGTCAAAAGCACGCCTAAAACGTGGCAGACCATTAGGTTCTAAGGATCGAAATCCTAGAAAAAGGAGAACAAATGATCAAAATGACACTATGAAAGAGTCTCATGAAGAATTCCACGATTTAACCAATCCTGAGATTCATGAGGAAATCACTGAGCCTGAGACTCAAGAAAATAAGGAACTATCAATAAGTCCAATCAATATTGAGACAAATTTGAATCGATTGGATATAGTGGTGGATTATGTCTTTGCATATAATGTTGCATCTAGCATTATGCAAGATAGTGAGGATCTTGAACCTCAATCTGTTCTCCAAACAAAGACGTGATTGGCCAAAATGGCAAGAAGCAATCCAATCAGAGTTGAATTCACTTACAAAACATGAAGTTTTTGGGCCTGTAGTCCAAACACCTAATGGTGTTAAGCCTGTTGGCTATAAATGGGTCTTTGTACGCAAGAGGAATGAGAAAAATGAGGTACAAAGATATAAGGCACACCTTGTTGTACAAGGATTTTTACAAAGGCCTGGTGTCGATTATGAAGAGACATATTCACCCGTTATGGATGCTATAACATTCCGTTATCTCATTAGTTTTGCTGTCCATGAAAAACTTGACATGCATTTAATGGATGTGGTTACCGCCTACCTTTATGGCTCACTTGATAATGAGATATACATGAAAATTCCCGAGGGATTTAAAATGCCTAACGCAAATAATTCAAAGTCCCGAAAAATGTTTTCAATCAAATTGCAAAGATCTTTGTATGGTCTAAAGCAATCAGGACGAATATGGTATAATCATCTTAGTGAGTATTTATTAAAGGGAGGGTATATAAATGATGCCATTTGTCCATGTATTTTTATAAAGAAAACACCATCGGAATTTGTTGTACTTGCCGTATATGTTGATGACATAAACCTTATTGGAACTCCTATAGAACTCCAAAAGGCAATTGATTATTTAAAGAAGGAATTCGAAATGAAAGACTCGGAAAGACTAAATCATGTCTTAGTTTGCAAATTGAACATTTGGCAAACGGAATTTTTGTTCATCACTCTGCCTACATAGAAAAGGTATTGAAATAGTTTTACATGGATGTAGCACATCCATTAAGTACTCCGATGGTTGTTCGATCACTTGATATGAATAAGGATCCATTCCGACCTCAAGAAAAGAATGAAGAGCTACTTGGTCCTGAAGTACCATATCTTAGTGCAATTGGTGCACTAATGTATCTTGCTAACACTACAAGGCCTGACATAACCTTTTCAGTCAATGTCTTAGCAAGATATAGCTCTGCTCCTACAAGGAGACATTGGAATGGAATCAAACATATATTGCGGTATCTAAAAGGAACTACCGATATGGGCTTATTTTATGGCAATAATTGCAGTCCCGATCTTGTTGGTTGTGCCGATGCTGGGTATTTATCTGACCCACACAAGGCTCGATCTCAAACAGGTTATGTGTTTACCTGTGGAGGCACTGCCATATCTTGGCGATCGACTAAGCAATCAATTGTGGCTACTTCATCTAATCATGCTGAGATAATTGCTATTCATGAAGCAAGTCGAGAGTGTGTGTGGTTGAGGTCTATAGTACATCTTATTCGAGACAAATGCGGTTTGAAATGTGACAAACTACCCACGATTTTGTATGAAGACAATGCAACATGCATAGCTCAACTGAAGGGAGGATTCATAAAAGGAGATAGGACAAAGCACATTTCACCAAAGTTATTTTTCACACATGATCTTCAAAAGAATGGTGATATCAATGTGCAACAGATTTGTTCAAGTGATAATATGGCTTATTTGTTCACAAAATCTCTACCGACGTCAACCTTCAAGAAGCTAGTACACAAGATTGGGATGCGAAGGCTCAAGGATGTGAAATGATGCTCTCATAAGGGGGAGTTTAATACGTGTTGTACTCTTTTCCCTTAAAAGATTTTGTCCCACTTGATTTTTCTTGCAAAGTTTTTAACGAGGCAACCAAAAGGCGTATTATTAAACATGTTTACTCTTTTTCCTTTTCTAGAAATTTTTTTTCCATTGGGTTTTATTTTAGTTAAGGTTTAACGAGGCACATTACTTATTGAGTAGACATTCAAGGGAGAGTGTTATGAATTGAATTGTAATTAGAGTGAATGTCTATCTTGTAGAGAATTTTACTTTGTGACTAAGTCATTTTCCCCCTATAAATAAAGGGGTCTTATCCCATTGTAAATCATCCCAAAATTCAATAAGAATTCTCTCTCTGCAATATTATTCTTTTCCTTATTATTTTATTACATAAATCAAAATGTGAATGCATATTAATTAACGGCGATAAACAACATACACTATGCATTTGTATTTTGTATGCATTATTAAGGACAAATAAACTTTATGAATTCTAGAATCTGAAATTGGCAGCAACCGTGCCAAAACCGCAAAAGAAACAAAGTCACCTCAGCATCTATTTGAAGACATCTAAGCAAAAAGTCGCCATCTTTCCTTTTCTCTAATTACTCCTGTCTGCATCGACCACGTCGAAGTTCCTTGTGAAATTAAACTCCACCTCAAATCCCTTCATTCCTGTACCTTCTCTTCTTTATTCCCATTGCTTATCTCCTCCGTCAATTCCCGGATCAGGAAATGCGTGATCATCCCTTTTAGGTTCTCTTGGTTCTTGCTGGAGTATTTCTTTCTTGTAGGTATGTTAATTAGAACTTACTCACCACATACCCATTTTCTTTTTTAATACAGGGTTAGATCTGTTGGTTTATTCAGCTTAATTGGCGTTTATTTATATGTTGTCAGCTAACAAGTTGAATTGTGAAGATGGGTAAGGACAAAGAGAAATTGACCAAAAGTTGTGAAGATCAAAAGTTGTGTGGTTCAAAGGAAGGGAAAGGGAAGAGATTATGGAAGAAGGTGAAGTACCAGCTGGTGGAGTACCATTCGTTGCCTGCCTATTTGAAAGACAACGAATACATTCTTGGCCATTACCGGGCCGAATGGCCTTTGAAGCAGGCCTTACTCAGCATTTTCACTATTCACAATGAGACCCTCAATGTTTGGACGTAAGATTTCCCAATTCTTCACTTTTTATATTTTAACAACCCTCTTATCCCAAGTTCATGTTTTATAGAATTGAAGTTTGATTTCAAACTTTTTTGCTTTACATTAATTGACTTGTATAGTATCCAGAACTACTCATCTTTTATCTTTATGCATATATCCCTTATGTTTGGCTCTAAAGATTTGAAAAGACCATATGCTATGAATTGAATTTCGACGCAACATTTTTCAACTTCATTGTTGAGGGCAGTAAGCCACACTGTAATCTTAGGTGCGTTGAACTTGGCTGAAAAGAGGTCAATTAGTCATTTAGCTGCTGTCCTAAGATGAGGAGGATCTTTTCAGACTGAGAAGTAGCATCTATTTTTCTTTGTTTGAAAGGGTTATTGGATTGATTGTTATACTTATAGTAATTTGGTGCTAAAAACATAAAAGTTTTTCATGAGTGCTACTGTTGTCTAACCAAGGATAAGAATGCTACTTAGTCATTTACGTTCTGGTTCAGAAGTTGGGCTTAGAAGAGATCTATAGAGGGTTTAATAAGTGTGCAGTAATAGTTAGCAATAATTCCGAAACTGATCTATGGGATTGTTAACAAAGTCAAGAATAGACTCTTGCACTAGTGAAATTTGTCAGAGATCCCAACTCATGTTTGAAGAGTAACATATGTATTCTACGGTTGTGCCTTGTATGGAGTTTAGGTACAAGGCGGACAGGTTAATTTACCTTTTGAATTTCCTTACTAAACCTCTACTGAAGCGGAAACTGCTGTTGTAGCATGTGCCTTCAGTTCTATTTCATGTATCCCAACATACTAATTTAAAATTAAGAAATAATAGATTACTGACCAGAATCTTGATTTTCCTACTTGTTATAGGCATTTGATAGGGTTCTTCCTCTTCCTTGCGCTGACCATTTATACTGCAATCCAAGTTCCCAAGGTTGTAGATCTACATTCCTTACACAATCTCCCTGATGTGCTGAGGAAGGCTGATTTACACAAATTACAATCAGAGCTTTTGACTTGTCTTCCTTCTTTGCCGCATATGCCTGATTTGCACAGACTTCGAGATGGTTTGCTACTATCCCCCTCTAGTTGGCATATTCTTGATCTCCTGACTAACTGTCTACCTGAGCGTTTTTCCCTCAGCAACCATACGGATGTCTGCGTACTGGTAAGAATGCCTCATCATTCAACTACTAGTTAGTGTCTGCTTAAGCTGCACGTGTATGAAAGCACCATTGCTTCTAATGACTTCTCATTTTAGATTAAATAACCATAATTATCCAGCTGTCTATACTGTACTGCTTGTTTACTTTGATTTCATCTTATTGATGCTAACTGGTGCTGTCCTAGCTGTTATCAATGCCATTAAAGATGACTTTGTTTGGCCGGGAATTCTCAAATCTATAGTGGCGTTTATATCTTCTTTGGGCACTGGTGCAGCCAATTTTTATTTCTTTTATTCCATCTGTCTTGCTTGCTTGGCTAAAGAGAGTATTCTATAAGACTATTCAAAGAGAGTGGCTAAACACTTATTAGTACACAAAATTTGTCATTTCGAATTAAGTTTGTTCATAGGCTGATTGATTTCTGCTGCAGCATTAATTCCTATTCACGTTGCTAAAGGGCTTCTTCTCCGACTTCTTTTTTCTCCTATATCAGAACCTTCTGAATTATTTGATTGGATATTCCCATGTGATGTTATTCATCTGACAGCCTTTTTGCCTTTGGTTTTCTTTCAACACTATTGCTACCTCAACCTTAAGATTTCCAATCTCAGCATATAGACATTTTCCAATGAGTTCTGACGGGGCTCTATTGCTCAATAATTAAACAGTTGAGACAAGTAGGGAGTCGTATCTTTAAATTTCTGGAGACTGGAACGAGGATGTCGACCTGTTACATATCATAAAAAAGAAAAGAAAAGAAAAAGGACATGAAGCTGTTAGAAAGTTGGAGTTATTGCTAATACTTAAATATAAACTTCTTCCTAATGAAAATACAACTTGTATACGTCTCCCCTGGAAAAGTTAATCTGCCAAGTTCTCCTTGTTCTGTTAGTGCTTAAAAATTTCCTTTACTCTTTCTGGGCCGTGCTTATGGTATTTTTTTAATTTTTTTTTCTTTGTTGGATGGCTAGTCTGCTGCTTCATGCATTGCATGGTATGTATGTGCCATCCTATCAAAATTTATACAATTGCTTATTTTAAACCATTTGAATAATCTCCCTATTTATCTGATTTTTCTATTATCCTTCTTATCTTAGTAAAGCTTCATATTGGGTCTTTGTTCTTATTCAGCCTTCTTAGAGACTAAGAAATCTGTTCATCTAAACAAGATCCCCTTGAAAAGACCTTCATGTTTGTTCTGTAATTGGGGTGTCCCCAGGTAAAAGATAAAAGGTCACTTGGGTTGCCATATTGGGACTCCTCTAGATTCTCTAATGAGGAGTCTCTTTGTATTATGTGCTTCCCTTGCATTATCTTTTGTAGTACGGTTAAGGTTGAGTTTTTCTTCTACTGGATTGCATAAATAAAAACTTTCCTAAAGTTTGCCTTTTTGACACGACCTCCACTCTTTACAGGAAGCTATGTCAATTCATCCTAAATGAGAACATGGTTAAGTATTAATATTTATTCGTGAAATGTGCATCTCTCCACTATGCCATTGCATGTCAATTTTCTACTCTGAGGCTCCCTTCTAAAGGTTGTCCCTTCAGTTACTTGGATTCCTCTCATTTTCTGATAGATTCAGCCAAGTAACCTCAGAAGTGCTTGCATAAGGAAAATTAAGTAAAGAATGGTAGTTTGATAAATCAGAAAACAGGAGTTAACAACCAACTTCTGGTCCATTATGTCCTTTCAAGTGATAATACCTATTAAACTTCTATACAAGAGAGCTAATATCCCCTAGTTATGATTGCTTCTAATCGTAGGCAGAAGTAGCCTTATTTTGAAACAATCAGTGAAATCACTTGGTGAATGGTATATGCACTCGATGGTCTAGCTGTCTACTAGTTAACTTATTGATATTTCACTATTGTTCAATTTTTGCAGCGGAGTGTAAAGGAAGATGTGGCAAATATAATAGCACCATTGCTGGTGAGACCAATAACACGCTGGCCATTCTACGCCTTCCTTGGTGGGGCCATGTTTTGCTTGTTAGCAAGCAGCACATGTCATTTACTTTCTTGCCATTCAGAGCGTTTATCATACATCATGCTGAGGCTCGACTATGCTGGTATCGCTGCCCTGATATCTACTTCATTTTACCCTCCCGTCTATTATTCCTTCATGTGTTACCCCTTCTTTTGCAACCTGTACCTGGGATTTATTACCCTCCTGGGAATTGCCACCATCTTGGGTTCACTCCTTCCTGTGTTCCAGACCCCAGAATATCGAACCATTCGAGCATCTCTATTCTTTGGAATGGGCTTTTCAGGTGCTGTACCTATTCTGCACAAGCTGGTTTTATTTTGGCACCAACCCGAGGCGCTTCACACAACTGGATATGAACTTTTGATGGGCATATTTTATGGCATTGGAGCACTGGTATATGCCATGAGAGTTCCAGAAAGATGGATGCCCGGGAAGTTTGATATTGCTGGCCACAGCCACCAACTATTTCATGTACTTGTTGTGGCAGGGGCTTATACTCATTACCATGCAGGGTTGGTTTATCTCCGGTGGCGAGACCTGCAAGGATGCTAAGAGCTATTCAAGAATGGAAAAATCAGTGAGAATCCTTTATGATGCATTAGGCTAGTTCAAATGTACGTAAATGTTGAGAAGATGTGTTGTCCCTCTGTTGTTTGCCCATCTTCAGTAATAAATGTTCTCATTTAGCAGCGATTATCGGTCAATTATCCTGTAGTATGTTATCAGGCACAATATGTACTTTCGTATTATCTTCGGTGAGATCTGTATCTAAGATTTTAGAGTTTCAACCACACTGAAAGTTAATAGGATCTAGTCCAGCTTGAAGTATCTTATACAATGAAATGATTTCGTGGAGTAAAGTTAGATTTGCTTGGAACATATATATAAAAATAAAGGGGGTTTGCACAGTTACCCTAAAAAATAAAACTATTTACCTTTGTCTACCCATTTGTTTTTCTACCCATAAACTAATTACATTTCCTACCCATAGTAGTTTTTGTGGGGATTTTTTTTCTATATTCTCCAATTCTTTTTTATTTCTATGATTCTTTTTTTTTTTCCTTTTTTTCTTTCTTTTCTCCTTTTCTTTTTTCTCATTTTCTTCCTATTTTTTTCTTTTTTCTCTTTTATTAATTTATTTTTGCCTAAATCGTATTATTGTTATTTTTACCATAACTTATTTCACACTCAAATTTGACTCCTTCTTTACTTTTTTTATTTTTATTTTTTTTCTTTATTTCTTGTTCCTTTTCTAATTTCACGTGATTGCCATGCAAACCTTGATCTCTTTCCCTACAAATATCAGTACATACTCTACCATTAACAGTAACACCAACCAGTGATGGAGCAAGAAAACATAATCTACGGCCACTAAATCTCCATATATACTAGTTAGAATAGAAATGATAATAAAATATTGAAAAATGCAATAAAAATGTAAGTAGCAAAAAAGACTTCTAGTACCATATGATACCAATATGGTATAGAAAGAATTACGGATATAATCACTTGGCCCAGCAGCCCAACTAAAAATAGCCTAGGTTTGAAGTCTTTACCCGATATGGCCCATGTTGCATATAATTTGAAAGAAACTTTTCATTCTTTAGCCCATTATTAAAGATATACTTCTAGGGTTTTTTTCTTTTCTTCTTTCTTCTTTCTCAGCATCTCAATGTCTCTTCACTCGCCTCTCCTTCCTTCTCCTAAAAATTACAGGATTTTTTTCTATACACTCGTGATAATTGCTTTTGAGCACTCAAGTGAAGAAACAAAAACAAATACTGTAACATTTCAGTAATTTTTGTGCTCTATACAGATGTGCACAATGGCTCTTTAATCCTCGCATTCTATGTCAATTCGATTTCGATTTTTGAGTTAATTGACAAAAGGAGGTTAAGGAACCGCAATAAGATTTGGCATATCAGTCTAAAAACTATCAGATCTGGCCTAAAACTATCAGATCTTGCCTAAAAGAGCATCTCCGGCAATCTCGTCTCATGTTTTCTTATTTCTCTTAGTTTTTGTTTCATCTTTTGCAACTGGTGAAGCCCAAATTTGAAGCCAAAAACTCGCCGGAAAAATTCAACACCAGCAACCACCGAAATCTGTAATGTGGTGATGGACAGGAGGTGTTTTCTAGTGTAAATTTGTATAGGTAGTGTTTATACACACTTATACAATATTGTATAAATATGTATAAGTGTGTATATCTGCGTACAATGTTGTATAAATTATCTATATTTTTAATGTATAAGTGTGTATATACGTTATACGTGTATAATAGGCATCCATGGATGTTTGACACTTTCTTTTTTTTTCTTTTTTGTCTTATTTTTCTGATATACATTATTAGGTATTGTATATACAAGTTTATACAAAGTTATACATCATTATACATGTAATGCACATGTGCAGTTAAATCTAAATTAAAATTTTATATGTTTAATCTATGTACAAATCGACTTTTTTTGTTGATTTATTTGCCAAATCATGAACATGCAATAATTTTTTTAATTTTTATTTTTTATTTATGCTATTTGGAACTTGGAAAAGAAGAAAATTTAAGGTTTTCAAGTTGCATTATATATGAATTTGAATTTTTTGTGGTTGGAATAGGAATATATACAAACTTGGGGAAGAAGAATAAAAAATCACAAAATTTTTGTGCTTGAAGATCTGCAGAATAAAAAAAAAAGAAAAAAATGCTTATTTTTCGAACTTTGGCCTATTGTTAATGGGCTACAGATTTGCAAAGTTATAACTGGGTTATTCTAATGCAATGTATATGGGTGGACTGTATTTTTGTGTAATTCTCCCTATGGTATACATGTATACCAACAGAGTATATGATTGCTCTAGAATATTGCTACAACTATCTGTGACTATACTACTGTACCAAAACATTAAAGGATACAATAAAAATATGAGAAAATTACATGCTCTCATTGCAAAATATTCGCAAAGCAACTTGCTCATTCCATATACGAACAGGGTATATAGTTGTATGGGTTGTTCCAACAATTGCCTATAATTATAAAAACTAGTACATAATCTATATTCATCAGCATAAAAAAATTCCAGCACTGCAAATCACGTTCATATAAATAATTTCAGAATAGAATTCACTTAAAAATGCAGCCAAGACAACCAAATGTTCAAACTACCATAGGATACCAATATGGTATATAACTATACCAACATGGTATACAGTTTTACTGGTTAATTTCCGGCAACTATATGACTATACTACTATTACATAACACACATGCATAAAGAGAAAAATAAAAAAATAGTGTACCACATATTAATATAATAAAGTATTTCAACATATTGTACTATATTACTATTATTAAAAGAAAATCAAATATTGTACTAATAAATGCTGCTAATACAACCAAAAAATGATTCAACTAGCATATGATACCAATATAGTATATAGCTATACTAATAGGGTATATAGTTTGAATGAATTGTATACCAAAATGGTATATTTGTATACTATTTGAGTATACAATACAAATTCGTCTTCTTCTCTTGTTCAACGATATTTCAACCCAAACTTCTAAAATCTACTACAAAATCTCCACCAAATTGACTAAAACTTTAACTACAACCTCCAATCAACTTTCCAAACAAACCCATATAGGACCGGATCAAAACAATTAAAAACTCAAACAAACCAAGTTATGAGTTTCAAGCTTCAAGCTCCTTCAATGGTGGATTTGAATTTTTGTACAATAAAATATTTGAAAATTAGCATTAATATCATAATCAAAGAACAATACCCAATAAATTCCAACAGCAAACACTTCAACACACATGAAAATTCAAATTTTAGTTATATAGTATATATTATTTTTTGTTTTACTTTTAGAAGATAAAATAAATTATGGAGCACAAATTAAAAAAAAAGGTGATGATAGCAGAAAAAGGTACAATACTAACAACACTGCCCACTATTGAAAAAAGCTAACTATTCTTTGGCTTCTTTTTAGGATTCACACGTTTGTTGCTTTAAATTAGATATTCCATCGCAAGCGAGAATTGAATGGGCGGGTAATTAGTTGTAATAGAATAGGTATTTGATGTAATTACTTTTAAAATGGGTAATTACGGATAATTACTTTTGATTATGTAGGTATATAGAGTAGTTTTCCCAAAAATAATAAAAGGAATTCCGAAGCGGCCAGTCATCAGGGAAATAGTCATATGTTCTACAGCCTACAGTTGGTGTAGATTGAGGGAACCTCTTTTGTTTGTACCTAAAAAGTTACACTGAGCATGAAAAATATGAATTGCTCTCGTTGAGAGTCGAACTCAAGACCTCCCGCTTACTAAACGGGTGCTCTAACCAACTGAGCTACGAGAGCTTGTTGGCAGTGAGGCAACTGTATAAAGTAAAGAATATTTCTGTCGCACAGTGCAGTACTGCTCTAATCTAACATATTATCACGTGATGAACCAACTCCACCCAAAATTAAATCAAGATCCGCTCAACCTGCTGCACTTTTTAAT
This sequence comes from Nicotiana attenuata, assembly GCF_001879085.1. Classification (NCBI taxonomy): domain Eukaryota; kingdom Viridiplantae; phylum Streptophyta; class Magnoliopsida; order Solanales; family Solanaceae; genus Nicotiana; species Nicotiana attenuata. Next base: position 12,342 of record NW_017673371.1, read on the forward strand.
CCGAACTGTTACCTAGTTAATTACATACTATGGAAAACCAACTTTGACAACGAAACAAAACACGTGATATCGCTAATTAAGTGCCTACGGCCTAATTTAAGCAAACAAAAAGTTAATTTTACATACGTCATTGTGTAAGATGTAATTTTTTTCCTGTTAAAAAAGCAAATTTATTTAGGTTTTTGCCTATCTATTCTCAACATAATTGTTGAAGCAACAAAAGGTGTATTTACCATAGTCCAAACCATTTCCATGAAAAAGAAGTGTATTTATGTTTGTAGTGAATACGAGATACTGTTACATCAGTTATATTTCTAGCTATATACCTCCGGAATTGCTAAACTGCTCGTTCAATTCTGTGAATATTAATTAAGTTCACAGAATACTCGAAATTAACACTTACAGCTTGTTTGGATGGTTGTTCCCCATTGTATCGTATTGTATTGTTATTCCAAAACAATGTTTGTTTTGATTGTTTTATTAAAATTGGTTGTATTGTATTGTTAAATTCATTGTTCCGAAACAATGAAAAAGTCCCCTTTTTTTAAACAACCGATTTGGTGTGGTGGGATTGTTTCCTATTTTTCTTTTCAATTATGTCCTAACTTATTACTCCACAATTCTATTTTATCCTTTACCTTTTTTTTCTATTTTAACTCCAAATCTCCAATCTATAACCTACTTTATTTTTTTCCAAAACTTTTGCCGCCAACGTTAAAGGTGTTTTGCCGCCTCCTATTTTATTTTTTCTCCTAATTTGTTTTTAACTCAATTCAAACTAGATGTGCTCCTTTGTTTTGCCTTCTTCTGTCTCGCTCCTTTGTTCTGCTTTCTTAAGGTGTGTTGCCTTCTTGTGTTTTAAATTCTTTTTATGCATAATTTTGATAAATTTAATAGTTAAATAATTGAGGGTATTTTAGTAAACTTATCAATTACAGTACAGTACGATACAGTCAAACCAAACAACAAAATATTATTTAACAGTAACAAACAATACAATCTATCCAAACATTGTATTCATAAAATGATACGATACAATAGGATACAATACAATACAATACATTATAAAACGATGGGAAATAATGATCCAAACGGAGTGTTAGCTAGTATGAACAAACATTCAACAAAATATCAAAAAAAAAAAAGGAAGATGAAAAGTATCTAGCAAATCTGACACAATTTAAGAAGTCACATGGGAACTTTAAAGAAAATTGGAAATAAAGGCGTATGACTTGAATTTCCTATGATATCGAAACAAAGGTCTACGGTTAGTAGTGGTATTATTTTATGCTCAAGGTGATACAATTTATATAGAAGTTCATAGAACAGTAGTAATAAGGAAACTATTAACTATGTCCATTTATAAGTATTTCATTGCAAAAATTAATCAATTCATTAAATATTATTAATATTAGCCAATTATTACCAATATTAGCCAATTAACTATTTGTAGCCAAAAAAGGTCAAAATTTTGCTTTCTTTTGAGTGAGTGTTATTAGAATAGATTGGATACATCATAAGGAGCTTGAATCCCATTTTTGGGATGATTTGGTGGAATTTTGAGGTGGTTTGAATTGAAAATTCGAAGTAGAAGATGAACATGAAAAAAAATATGTGTATCATACTGTGTATCATAAATGTATCATTTTTGTATCAAATGTGTATCACATGTATATTCATGTATACCTGTATGTGAGATACATGCGCGATACATGTGTCGCAGAAGAAATTTTTGAACTCGATTTTAACTACGAATTTTGATACCAAACCAGTCCAAATCACATCCAATCTTCCTCAAGTTTTGTAAATTGACTCATCTATATGTTTTCAATGAATTTTAACTATACCCATTAAAAACGATCCTTTATTGCTTAGATTTTGGAAATCTTGTATATACAACAACAACAACAACCCAGTATAATACTACAAAGATCTGGGGAGGGTAGGATGTACGCAGCCTTAACCCTACCCTGAAAGGGTAGGGAGGCTGTTTCCGATAGACCCTCGGCTAAAGAAGGAGAGGAAGCCCTGATATCAAGTAATAGCAAGACAAATAATTAGAAAACTAAATTGAAGATAGCAAGTAATATGAAAGGGGTACCGATAACAAGTAATAGCAAGATAGTATATTTAGAGAAATAAATCCATGGCAGCACACGATAATATGAACGAAGTACTACTAGCAAACTACGGAATTACCGATGGCAAGTAATAACGGAACAAGACATGTGAATATAGCAAACTAAGGAAAAAAAGGGTACCATACTAGCACTAATACTATTGAACTAGAGAAGACCAAAGGAAACGCACGGCTACCTACTAACCTTCTACCCTAATTTTCAACCTCCACACCTTTCTATCTAGGGCCATGTCCTCGGTCAGCTCAAGCTGCTCCATGTCCCGCTTGGTCACCTCTCCCCAAGACTTCTTTGGCCTACCTCTACCCCTCCTCCCACCTCCCATGGCCAACATCTCACATCTCCTGATCGGGGCATCTATGCTTCTCCTCTTAACATGCCCGAACCATCTCAACCTTGCCTCACGCATCTTTGCCTCCACAGGGGCCACTCCTACCTTATCCCGAATAACTTCATTCCTAATTCTACCCAACCTAGTATGCCCACATATCCATCTCAATATCGTTATTTCTGCTACTTTCATCAGCTGGACATGAGAATTTTTTACTAGCCAATACTCTGCCCATACAACATAGTCGGTCTAACCACTACCTTGTAGAACTTACCCTTAAGTCTCAACGACACATTTTTATCACACAAGACACCGGAAGCGAGCATCCACTTCATCCACCCTGCTCCGATACGTTGTGTGACATCCTCATCTATCTCCCCATTTTTCTGAATTATGGATCCTAGATACTTGAAATTCTCTCTCCTGGGAATGACTTGCGTATCGAGTCTCACATCCCCGTCCGCCTCCTGGTAACGCCACTGAACTTGCACTCCAAGTATTCTGTCTTGGTCTTGCTCAACTTGAAACCCTTAAACTCTAGAGTATGTCTCCAGACCTCCAGCCTCTCGTTAATGCCACCTTGAGTCTCATCAATCAGGACTATGTCATCCGCAAATAACAAGCACCAAGGCACCTCCCCTTGAATGTGACGCGTCAAAGAATCCATCACCAGGGAAAACAAAAACGGGCTAAGTGTTGATCCCTGATGCAACCCCATCTCAATCGGAAAGTAGTTAGAGTCTCCTCCTGTTGTCCTAACCCGTATCTTAGCCCCCATCATACATGTCCTGAATCACTCTAATATATGCTACAGACACTTCTCTAGCCTCCAAACATCTCCATAGAACCTCTCTCGGGACTTTCTCATAGGCTTTCTCCAGGTCAATGAACACCATATGCAAATCCTTCTTCACTGCCTTATACTGCTCTACCAATCTCCTCATAATATGAATGGCCTCAGTTGTCGACCGTCCCGGCATGAAACCAAACTGGTTCTCGGAAATGGACACATACCTCTCAACCTCCCTTCAATCACCCTCTCCCACACTTTCATCGTATGGCTTAACAACTTGATACCCCTATAGTTGTTGTATTTTTGGACACCCCCCTTGTTCTTGTACAACGGGATCATCGTACTCCGCCTCCACTCTTCGGGCATCTTCTTCATCCTAAAAATGACGTTAAACAGCCTACCAAGCCATTCCAAGCCCTCCTTACCCACGCTCTTCCAGAATTTCACCGAGATCTCGTCCGGCCTAGTCGCTTTACCCCTACTCATCCTGCGCATAGCCCCTACAACCTCCCCCACTCGTATGTGTCTACAATACAAAAAATCTCGCTGCCGCTCCGAGTACTCCAACTACCCCAGCACAATGCCCCTATATATATATATATATATATACACACACACACTAGTCTTAGGACACGCGCGTTGCGCGTGTTTCTTATCTTAATAAACAATTTTTTCGTAAGAAAATTATATATAATTTTAAATTATAAAATAAAATGTAAGCTTATGAAATTGATGAATATTTATCCTATATAACTAACTCAACAAAGGAAAAAACTTTATTCAAAAAAACTTTATTCAAAAAAACTTTATTCATAGAAGTCCTCAATCATTATTCAATATATCCACCTTAAATTTTTTTCTAATTTTATAATTTTATCAGTTGAATTTCACAAGTTATTGTGCTTCCTTCTTAGTTTTAATAAAGCACATAACCCTTGAAGACTTAAAAAGTTTTCTAAAAGTATTTTTCATAAGTTATTCTCAAGTTCATTCAAGAAGAAAAAGACATGATTAATTAATTAGTTGTACTTTTATTATGATTCTTTAAAGATATTCAAATAAGATAAATTAAAAAATTGAATCTTATGTCTTTATTCCTTCAAAGGTTTTAATGTTACCCAAAAAGTGAGGTTCTAATTGATAAGATAAGAAGAAAAAAGAATTTATGAGTTACATAACTTTGTCAAAATATGTGGGCAAAAAAGCATTACTAAACATGAAATTTAATAGGGCGAACAAATTATAGTGAAAAGTTATTGAATCCATTAATTGTGTATGTACATATATATAATTCAAATAAGAAAAGATTTAATAAGTAAAATTTTAATTAATTTAAAGTCCTAAATATTAATAAAATATTAAACTATATTTATTCAATATAAAATTTATTTTCATAGGTAAAATGTCAATTAACATTTTTTTTAGAGATTTCGTGTTTTTATAATATAGATTTAGGCTTGTACGGTTTAGTATGATTAAATATAGGCCAAATACATAGATAGACCATTAAACTTGGCCCAATTTTTCATGTTGGCACTTTAACTCAGCCTTGTTCCATTTTGGTCCTCCAACCCCATTTCTTTTATTCCACTTTAACACAAAAATTTTTCTCCCAGGTAAAAATGCAGCGCATTCAAATACCCAGCTGCTACCCCCCTCCCACCCCATTGCCCCCCACCCCCCGCATTTTTTTTGTAATTTCAAATTATTATTTTTTTCATTTTTTCTGCCCCCCTCCCGTGGAAAAAATATTTTTTTATATATATTTTCAGTAATAACTACGGGTTTAACTGAACCCATAACTTTCGACGCGGAGTAAAAATTTGTATGTAAAAATTCATTAAAATTATAAAAAAATAGATATAAACCCATAACTTTAAAAATATAATGGGTTCAATGTTAAAAACATTAAAATTGAATCCATAGGATTTAAATTCTGGATCCGCCTCTACGTTGGGAGTATGAAATTTGGCTTAAAAAATGGCTCTCAGGCGCCTACAAGGGTGAGGCAAATCACACATGGAATCTAGTTAGCTTTTGTGTCAAAGTGGAACAAAAAAAATGGGGTTGGAGGGCCAAAATAGAACAAAGCTGAGTTAAAGCGCCAAAATGAAAAATTGGGCCAAGTTTAATGGGCTGTCTATGTATTTGGCCTTAAATATACTATCAAATAATTATTTTAGGTACTTAATTAAATATGGGTTAATTATTTGTATGATTAAGATAAGAATTTTTAATGCATATTTATTATAAAAGAAAGAAATAGTTTTTGTTTAGACGTTCTTGTGTTAAATAATGTTAATTGAATATGTGTGTTGATGTCCTCATATTTAAGTTTAATTAGAAATCAAATGAAGGAACATATAATCTCGATCAAGTCTACGTTTATAAGTATTACACCAAGTATGCAGTTTTAATTAGTACCATTTATATAAGGTAAAATATTAATTGATACTAATTCCTAAGTATTAGAACTTCTTACCTAGTTTAGTAAGGATAGATTTAATATAAATTTTTTTAATTGAATTCAAAGGCTTAAATATTAGGAGAGTAACTGATCACGCCCAACTATGCCTTATAAAAAGGACTAAGCGGTCGCTGCAAATATAATCCGGTTTACAAGTCCGGAGTCGAATCCCACAGAGAACTAAGGTTTAGCTACAGCTGTTCACTATCACCAAGAAGACAAGCTTGAACAATTCCTAACCTATAGATATTAAGATTCTTGTGTTTAACTACTTAACTAACAAATTAAAATAGTAAATTAACAACTAAGGATACTGAGGGTTAGAGAAAAAATTAAGGAGGTCTAGAGTTATGATTTCCCCAATTGTCGGAATCCTTCCCGCTATGTCTTCTATAATTTTGCCTAAGTATTCTCTACCGATCATGAGCACTCTTATTACCGTAAATCTCTCCCGAGTAATTACGACAATTTACTAGACGCACTCTCCCGAGCTACGCTAGCGGGCTTTTAATACAGCTCACTTCAGATCGCATCCAAGGCTTCGTTATCCCTAATCCCACCTTTAAACCCTCGGTTATTGATCCCTCATATACTCTGGGAGTGGTGTTGTTCAACAATTACCTAAATATGCACTCTCTCCCGAGTTATGCATACTATATAGGCACAGCTAATTGAGAGCTCTTCAACCAACCACAATATAAACGTAGTTGAACAAATAGAGAAAAGCTATGGCTCAATTATATAAAAACATAACAAGAATTTATCCTACAAAAGGTTCTATCAAAACTCTAGATAACAAATTAGCTATTCATAATAGTATGTAAAACTACAATACTAAAAGTCATAACCAACAATTAAAAATAGGAAGAGGAAGGAAAAAAACTCGTAGAAGAATTCCCCGCCTTGCTCCCAATGTGTTCTTGCCTCCAAGGGTGTTGTCTAACCCTAAAGTAGTGTCTCTCCGCCTCCTTAGGTCTAATTTGTGCCAAAATATGTCCTCCCCTTGTTCTAGGCCGGCCTCCTTTGTTTTATATAGGGTTTAGGACTTAAAATCCCATGTTTTACACTTTAGCCCCTGAAATTTACGCTTCCCACCGCGGTTTCACCGCGATCGCGGTGGAACCGCGGCCAAACGCCCTCGCGGATTCTTCATTCTTCAGAAAATGCCTTCCACCGCGGTTCTGCCGCGGTCGCGGCAAAACCGCGATTTTTCACCCTGTTCCGTTTGGAATTTGGAAAAACGTAAAACATGAAAGTTGTAGCCCTTTGAGTTAGCTTTCCAACCATATATTGTGGAGCCCAAATGGAGTTCTGAGCAAAAAGTTATGTCTATTTTACTAGACAGTGCGCAATATGCCTCCTCAAGTCTTCATTCGTACTTAATTATCAAATTTGACCCCCGAACACGATCCCGACTTAATTCCTTGAGCTTTTACTCAGACTTCAAAGCTTCAAATCACTTAAATTCATTCCATAACATCTATATAGCTCGGAATCACACCTACAAGGCATAAAACACACAATTAGTGCAAAACACTAGCGATTAAAGCGCAAACTCAATTAAAGTGCAGTAAATTCGAGTGTAATAAGCGACTAAAATATGCAATTATAGCCTATCATCAGTAACTAAAATTACAATTTAGTCTATTGTGAAAGCTGTTTTTAAAGGGTAAAAAAGACGAACGACGTTTCGCTAAGGGCCTTCGTGCTTTTAATATATATATATATATATATATATATATATATATATATATGTATATAGCTGTATTTCTTCACCTTATTTGCTACCTCATCGATGAATTTTTCTTTACATCTAATGTTGCTAATCACGATTAAAAATATGGAAGGAGATCTTTGCGTGTGATTCTTGGAGAGAAATAACCTTATTTATTTGGATTTTCAATTTTTATCTGTGTTTGACTAGTTTTAGCAAGTCTACGATTAATGGCTAGAGGTTGATAAGTTGGAAATTATTTGGAACATTTATGTAAGATTCTCACACCATTATCCTTAATTTCCCCTCAATCCTTAGCCCGTATTAGCACCGTACTTGGCTTTACCTAATTTACCCAACCTCGTCACTCATGTTAACCCTCAATGTGTCATCGGTTGTTTAATTAACAATTAAAACTAGTTAGGCGGTAGAATCCTTTGGTTTACGGATAGGGGTTAGTTTTAGGGGTTAAACTAATAGGAAAATATTAGTACTAGTTTCTGCTAGGGTTGCTTATCGGGCGGATTGGGCGGTTATTTATTCTTAACGATTTGGCTTATCGGTTATCGGCTTTTAAATGTATTAATCTGCTAGCCACCCGATAAGGTATCGGGCGGATTGGTATCGGTTTAGCTCTTATCGGGCGGTTATCGAGCAGTTTATCGGCCTAGCAAAATTATCAATGATTCTAGATATATAAAGCTAAAAATAAGTACTAATTATCATTTGTCTCTCCCCCTACCAAATGCTAACGCCCATTCATCTCCTGCTCCCTGTCGTCCTAATTGCTTGGGAGCAAGAGGGAAAAGTGACCAACCACCACTTCAGCCTTGTAATAGAATGTAGTACCTCCCCTAATTCGGCTTTAATATATCTTCTTAATTATTTTTTGGTGCATGCGAGATTCTTGTAAGTTATCATTTACATATACACTACGGCGAATCATGCATAAGCACGCGATCTGGATAAAATAGTTACAAAATGATGGTTGACTTTAATTTTATAAAGCGAGATGTCTGATAGCAGAAACATAGTACGTAGTAGATTGTAGCTTTGCAATGTTAAATAAACATATAATGGTTTGACCTGGTGTTTTAAATTTAATATTCTCCCCGTTACCATTTTATATGCATTATTAAGAACATGACTTATTCAAGGTTTTTTTAAATATTTAATATACATAAATAAAAATAAATTTTATATATATATATATATATATATATATATATATATATATTCTTAACGGGTTAACGGATTAGCCGTTAAGAAATTCTTAACGGGTTAACGGATTAGCCGTTAAGAAAATTGAATAATCCGCCCCAAACCGATAAGCCGCCAATAAAAAAAATTTAATCCGTTCAACGTCCGTTAAGCCGTTACCAATAAGTCATTAAGCTTCGATTCGGTTCGGTTTCGGTTCGGTTTCGAACACCCCTAATTTCTGTCACGTTCCTCTATAGGATTTAGCAAGACGATTATACGACAACCAGCGTATCAATTCGTAAACCAAATATTCTACATACATAGGGTTGGCTTTTATCCGCTTGCAACAACCACCTAGGTTTAATGACAAAGTTACCGTTCTTGTGAATAACATAAAAAAGAAAAAAAAGACAAAGTAACCGTTAACTAAAGAAGTAAAAGAAGCCGAAAAAACTCCATTCCAATGTCCTAACCTAACACGATTTTTCTTTCTGGCCCTAATATGGTTTTTGATGTGGCTATTAACATCATTACGGTTGGAAAAAGGTTATTAATTAAAGTTGGAATTTGAGGAAGTAATAAAATTTTAATAGACCTGATTCGCGGTAAAAGGCGACAATTACTCGGAATAAACGGCAACTTTCCATTACCCAAACGTATTAATACCAAACAGTACTTAATAAACTCGAAAATCAATAAAGGGAAAAGCCTAAACTGTCGGTACATTTTCCACGTGTCCCACCCCTTTTATCACTTCGCCTCTTCAGCACCATAAACAACAGAAACACCACATAAAACCAACATTTGGGGCCCAAACTCTGCGTACTTTTGTGTTACGCACTAGAAAGCAAAAACCCTCCATTAAAAGCCGCACCAAACCGATTAATCATCTGTTGTGCCAAACGCCTAGTCAAAGGCACAAAAAAGAAAGCTAAGTGAGCTATTCGATGAACACTTCCTTCAGCCACTGTCTTTAGTCACACAATTCACCGACACTTCTTTCCATCTTCATTTCTAACTTTCTATCGTCACTCCACCTTTTCTCATTTCTATCTTCCCGAATTAGTATACTTTCTCAGTCACTGCCAAAATTGCTGTTCTAAGTTTTAGAACTGGACCAAGGCTGGACACTCCTCCTAGTACAATGTCCACTAGATAGTGACAACTCTTCTGCTACTAGACGAAAAGCCAGCTTGGCTGGGTAACGTATGTTTTCTCTCATAAAATGGTAACTCCACAGTTGGTCCAAACCCAAACATCTTACTCCTCAATGGCGCCCAAGCAAAACTGTAAGAGCAAAGTTTCTTCTTTATTCTCCGATGGGTTTCTCTGTGCCGGTGGAAGTATTGTGGCTTTACTAGTGGTCTGGGCCTTTTGGTCGTTTATGAGCACTAGCCCAAATACTGATCCCAGTTTTTTCAGTACTTCCGCCGCTAAGAAGTCTGCTTTGGAAACTCCGGGAGAGCCTACTTCACCGGGTTTTGATTTGCGGTACGACCCGCCCGACCCGACTTTCTATGACGATCCGGATGTGAGCTACACTATTGAGAAGCCGGTGAAAAACTGGGACGAAAACCGAAAGCAATGGCTGAAGCTGCATCCTTCATTTGTCCCCGGAGTAGAAAACCGGGTTCTGATGGTTTCCGGTTCACAGTCGACGCCGTGCAAAAACCCGATCGGTGATCATTTGTTGTTGCGGTTCTTCAAGAACAAAGTCGACTACTGCCGAATACACGGGTACGATATTTTCTACAACAACATTTTACTACAACCTAAGATGTGGTCTTTCTGGGCAAAAATGCCGGCGGTTAAAGCAGCCATGTTAGCTCATCCTGAAGCTGAGTGGATCTGGTGGGTCGATTCAGATGCTGCTTTCACCGACATGGACTTCAAGCTTCCATTGGACCGGTATAAAGCCCATAATTTCGTAGTGCATGGTTGGGAGAAGTTAATCTACGAGCAGAAAAGCTGGACAAGTATCAATGCCGGAGTTTTCTTGATTCGGAGTTGTCAATGGTCTATGGACTTAATGGAAGCTTGGTCCAAGATGGGCCCACAGTCGCCGGAATACGATAAATGGGGTGAAATTTTACGTTCCACGTTTAAAGATAAGATTTTTCAAGAATCAGATGATCAATCGGGACTAGCTTATTTATTGTTGAAGGAAAAGGAAAAATGGGGAGATAAAATATACGTTGAAGGTCAGTATTATTTCGAAGGGTATTGGGTGGAAATTGTGGGAACATTAGATAATATCACCGACAAGTATTTAGGTATAGAGAAAGGAGTACCTAGTTTAAGGAGGAGACATGGTGAAAAAGTAAGTGAGAGTTATGGTAAGGTGTGGGAGGAACACCTTAAGGATGCTGGGTATGGGAGGTACAGTTGGAGAAGGCCCTTCATCACACATTTCACAGGGTGTCAGCCTTGTAGTGGGGACCATAATCAGATGTATTCTGGTGAAACTTGCTTTGATGCTATGCAGAAGGCATTGAATTTTGCTGATAATCAGGTGCTCAGAAAGTATGGTTATATGCATAAAGATCTGCTTGATTCTTCCTCTGTTTTTCCTGTGCCTTTTGACTTTCCTGCCTAATAGATTTCTTCCTTACTTTGTAATTTTAAGCTCTATATATAAATATGTATTATATAGTCTTTTCGTTTTCTATCTGTTATGGCTTCCTATTTTATGGTGCAATTTGCAATGTTGTCGTGTAGAGGTAGTTGTGATTATTGAGTTGACCTATATAGTGACAACTTAAAGATATTTACACTATTAGTGTGTTGTTAATTTCACTTTGAATGGACGAAAATGCAACTATAATTTATGGTGATTTCGTAAGCTCTTGCAATATATGTAAGGAAAAGGGAAAACATCTCTGAGACAGAAGTATTTGCACATGTTCGAGTAGACAAAGTTTTGAGGACAAAAAATGCAAGGTTTGAAAGCAACTTGTATTGATAAAAGAACATGGTCACAACTCACAAAATCGCATGTTCTACTCAGAAGTACTGTGTTTCGTAACATGGACCAAAAGGGGCATTTGATTGAAGGGCTTAGTATAGTAGTACTTGCCAATGAAATTGACACATTGTAATGATTTTGAGATGTGGATACCTTCTACATTACATATTCATTTTTGGAACAATGGTAAAGTAATTTCACTGTGATCTATAAGTCGTAATCTCAGTGTGATCTATAAATCACGGGTTAGGTATTATACCGTCTTGGATATGACCTTTTCATGAACCTTGGATAAATACAAGATACTTTATGCACTGAATTAACATTTCTTCATTAACATATTCATCTTTTTCTTGAAAGACGTATTCGTCTTATGTTATTATTAGATAAAGCAACATGGAGAGGGAACCAAAAGCGTTTTCTAATGAAGATAGTGAAGAAGATATGTCTGGAAAACGAATCTTTTCCCGAGATCTGGCATGGCTGTGTCGTTGGGTAGAAAGACTAGCATAGTCACTGCTGGCAATTTTGATTCTTTCAGGCGTTCAGTATCAGAGAAACAAAAAGGCCTCTATATTATCACAACCCCACTCACTATTCCACAATATAATTATCATGTGACAAAATGACAAACGAACAAGTGTCTAATATCTAATAATACTTCTATAAATAAAGAAGAGAAGATGTAATTGAAGTCTACCCAACTCATTAAACAAATATCCTATTTGATTAGACACAAGCTAAACATACTTTGGAACCTGCAAACTGAAACAATCGCTATAATTTCATAGTTCAGAGTGCAACTAAAAGAAATAGAGTAGTAAACTAATTTAATAGTTCAGATATGGTACAACATATGTTTGGTAGTAAGTACTACTCCCTCTCTTTCATTTCATATGTCAATTTTTTTTTCTTTTTAGAATATTATAAAAAGATTGACAACTTTTTATATTTAGAAATAATTTAAACTTATTTTATATATTTCACTTTTAGTAATATGATTCTATAGCCCAAAAAAAAAAATACTTAAGAAGTTAAGATCAAAAGACGTAAATGTACATACTTGCAAGTTGTTTGACTCAAAAGATACTAGTTACTTTGTAAGTGAAACCAATCGAAATGAATCAAAGGTAAATCGTAATCGAATATAATTAGACCTAGAGATATATATTATGCTTGTGATTGTTTCAACAACTTGGATATTCGAAAGAGAGTAAGAGAAAGCTTGTTGAGAGAGAGAGAAATAGAAAGAAATGATAGCTTCTTATTGAAAAGATCCCCCTTTACACCAACATTGGGATTCTCCTTTATATAACAAGAGAACCCCCTCAAAAAATAATAAAATAATACTGGGACACGTCACGTGCTTTCGAGGAGACAACGAGACTCAAGGGCATACTTTCGCTCTGACATTCTTAGGTCGTCCCCTCTACTTCGGCTATTGCTTGGTCGGAGGTCGTTGCTTACCATAGTGGGCATAATTTGACCCCCTACAGATAGCCCTCCGTTCGTTGGTGACGTAACGAAGTGCGTCGCCGATGGACGGAACCATGATCCTTGTACTAGGAAAATTTTGACCATGTTTGGAGATGACGTCGTGGGGGGGGGNGACGACGTGGGGGGGCGATCGTTTGAATTTGTCGATCTATTGGCGCGCAATCCCTTCCCTGAGATGATGTCACCATATGCAGGCGTCATCATTACGCGTGTTCCCGAGGAAGTACAAAAGGTGTTCTGATGCTCGGTTTCCCGCGCCTGTTTGGGGTTTTGCCTCTTCGATTTCAACACTACCCATCCCTATAAATAGGGAAAGGGTTCAACTTAACCTAACTTTAGATCATCTGCAAACGTTTTCCAACTATTTCAAGAAAACGCTTTCATCCTCGAACGAGCATAGAGGCATACCTGAAGTGGGGAAAAGATGAGGATAATGGCTGCGCATATCCTGCGCAGTCTCCCAAGTCGCCTCCTCGACCGGCTGACCCCGCCACTGAACCTTTACTGATGCAATGCTCTTTGACCACGGCTTTCGAACCTGCCTGTCCAATATAGCCATTGACTCATCAACATAAGATAGATCCTTGTCCAGCTGGACTGAGCTGAAATCCAACACGTGAGACGGTTCACCGTGATACCTCCGGAGCATCGAAATATGAAATAACGGATGAACTACTACCAAGCTGGGAGGTAAGGCAAGCTCATAAACAACCTCCCCAACACGCCGCAACACCTCAAAGGGCCCAATAAACCTTGGGCTTAACTTGCCACTCTTTCCGAATCTCATAACGCCCTTTATAGGCGAAACCCGAAGCAAGACCCGCTCTCCAACCATAAATGAAACATTGCAAACCTTCCGGTCCGCATAATTCTTCTGTGTGAACTGGGCTGTGCGAAGTCTATCCTGACACCTTAACCTTCTCCAGGGCGTCCTGAACCAAGTCTGTGCCTAATAATCTAGCTTCGGCCGGCTCGAACCAACCCAGTGGGGACCGACACCGCCTACCATACAGAGCCTCATACGGTGCCATCTGAATGCTGGACTGATAACTGTTATTGTAAGCAATCTCCGCAAGTGGCAATAACTGATCCCAAGAACCTCCGAACTCCATCACACACGCACGGAGCACATCCTTAAGAATTTGAATAGTGCGCTCGGACTGTCCGTCCGTTTGAGGGTGAAATGATGTGATCAATTCTACTCGAGTACCCAACTCCTGCTGTACGGCTCTCCAGTACCGTGATGTAAACTGCGTACCCCGGTCAGAGATGATAGATACCGGCACGCCATGAAGTCTGAGAATCTCACGGATATAAACTTGAGCCAACTGCTCAGAAGAATAGGTATCCATCACAGGAAGGAAATGAGCTGACTTGGTCAGCCTATCTACAATCACCCACACTGCATCAAACTTCCGCTGAGTCCGTGGGAGTCCAACAACGAAATCCATAGTGATCCGCTCCCATTTCCACTCCGGAATCTCAAACTTCTGAAGCAATCCACTCGGCCGCTGATGCTCATACTTCACCTTATGGCAACTTAGACACCGAGCAGCATACTCCACTATGTCCTTCTTCATTCTATGCCACCAATAATGCTACCTCAAGTCCTGATACATCTTCACGGCACCTGGATGAATAGAGTACCGCAAGCTATGAGCCTCATGAAGAATCAACTCATGCAAACCATCTACGTTAGGCACACATAGCCTGCTCTGCATCCTCAATGCATCATCATCCCCCAATAGTAACCTCCTTAGTATCACCGTGTTGAACCGTGCCCTTAAGGACGAGCAGATGTGGGTCATCATGCTGACGCTCCCTGATACGATCATACAGAGAAGACCGAGAGACCACACAAGCCAATACTCGACTCAGCTCAGAAATATCCAATCTCACAAACTGGCGGGCTAAGGCTTGAACATCCATCGCCATGGGCCTCTTTGCTGCCGGTAGATATGCTAAACTCCCCAAACTCTCTGCCTGACAACTCAAGGCATCGGCCACCACAATGGCCTTCCCCAGGTGGTACAAAATAGTGATATCATAGTTCTTATGTAGCTCTAACCACCTCCTCTGACGTAAATTAAGATCCTTATGCTTGAACAGATACTGCAAACTCCGGTGATCAGTATAGATCTCACAAGGGACACCGTACAAATAGTGCCTCCAAATCTTCAAGGCATGGACAATAGCTGCTATCTTAAGGTCATGGACAGGATAGTTTTCTTTCATGCACCTTCAACTATGTGGACACATAGGCAATCACCCTACGGTCATGCATCAACACCGCACCGAGGCCAACTCGTGACGCATCAAAATAGACTGTATAAGATCCTGAACCTGTAGGCAATATCAGTACTGGGGCTGTAGTCAAAGTTGTCTTGAGCTTTTGAAAGCTCTCCTCATACTCTTCCATCCACATGAACGGAGCACCCTTCTGGGTCGGCCTGGTCATAGGTGTTGCAATAGATGAGAATCCCTCAACAAATCGACGGTAATAGCCCGCCAAACCAAGAAAACTCTATATCTATGTAGCTGAGGCCGGTCTGGGCCCACTCTTCACCGCTTTCACTTTCTTCGGATCCACCTTGATCTCTTCACTCAACACTACATGACCCAAAAATGCCACGGAATCCAACCAAACTCACATTTTGAGAACTTTGCATATAGTTTCTTTTCTCTTTAGGTCTGAAGCACTGTCCTCAGGTGCTGCTCATGATCTTCCCGACTCCGGGAGTACACCGGACTGTCATCAATAAAGACAATGATGAACGAGTCAAGATATGGCCAGAACACACTGTGTATCAAATGCATAAAAGCTGCTGGGGCGTTGGTCAGCCCAAATGACATAACAAGGAACTTGTAATGACCATATCGAGTCCTGAAAGCGAATCTTCAGCTGATGATAACCTTAACGCAAATCAATCTTAGAAAACACTCGGGCACGCTGCAACTGATCAAGTAGGTCATCAATACGAGGCAAAGGATACCGGTTCTTCATTGTAACTTTGTTCAATTGGCGATAATCAATGCACATACGCATAGAACCATCTTTTTTCTTCGCAAACAAGACAGGAGCACCCCAAGGTGACACACTGGGCTGAAAGAAGCCCTTATCAAGAAATTCATGTAACTGTTCCTTCAAATCCTTTAACTCAAGAGGATTTATACGATAAGGAGGAATAGAGATGGGCTGAGTGCTCGGCAACAAATCAATGCCATAATCAATATCTCTATCGGGCGGCATGCCCAGAAGATCAGCTGGAAACACATTAGGAAAATCCCTCACTACGGGGACTTAATCAACTATAGGGGTATTAGTACTGACATCTCTCACATAAGCTAGATACACGTCACACCCCTTCTCAACCATTCGTTGAGCTTTAAGAAATGAAATAACTCTGCTGGGGGTGTAATCTAAGGTACCCCTCAACTCTAATCACGCTAAACCTGGCATAGCCAACGTCACGTGCGTAATAATCAAGAATAGCATAATGGGGCGACAACCAATCCATGCCCAAGATAACATCAAAATCTACCATGCTGAGCATTAATAAATCGGCTGTAGTCTGAAAACCACTAAGAGCAATCAAACAACTACCGATAAATGCGATCCTCAACATGAGAATCTCCCATAGGAGTAGACACATAAACAGGGGAACTCAAAGAATCCCGAGATATGCCAAATGCGGGGCAAAATAAGAGGACACATAGGAATAAGTGGAGCCTAGATCGAATAGAACCGATGCATCTCTATGACAGACTGGAACAATACCTGTAATGCCAAAATCGGAAGCAACAACCTTTGTACGAGCAGGAAGGGCATAGTATCTGGCCTGTCCTCCCCCTCTAGGGCAACCTCTACCTCCCCGACCTCCACCTCTAGCTGGCTGAGTAGGTGGGGTGGCAGCTGGTGCTGTAATCATAGCCTGGGAACCCTGTGGAGCACGCTGTGGCTGAGAAGTCTTTGGAGGTGCACCCCTCCTAAGCGTGGGACAATCCCTCACCATATGGCGAGTATCGCCACACTCAAAACAAGCTCTGGGAGGGCGTGGTAGCTGTGACTGGCTCGGGACAGGTCTGCTGGACTGACTACTGAAAGCACCCCATGGAGGAGGCACACTAGATACTGGAGGTGCATAATAAGGCTCCTGAGGTCTAGAAGGAGCTGGAATACCACTGGCGACTGGAAGAACTGAATGAACGGGGCGACTCACATAACCCCTACCATGATGAACTGCAGCGGGGCACGGGCACAAGCACTAGAATAATGGCCCGACTCTCGAGACCTCTTCGCCTCTCTCTCCTCCCTATCCCGAGCAAGCGTTCCCTCTACTCTCCTAGCAATACTCACCACCTGCTGATACGCAATATCCATCTCTAACTCCCGAGCCATGCTAGACCTAATGCTGGGAATGAGCCCCTCAATAAATCGGGGAACCCTCTCTCGAATTGTAGAAACCAAGGCCGGTGCATGTCTAGCCAAGTATCTAAAACGGACTTCCTACTCTGAAACAGTCATAGCACCCTGGCGCAACTGCTCAAACTCCGCGCGCCATGCGTCCCTGAGACTCTGAGGGACATACTCTCTCAAAAACATGTCCGAGAACTGAGTCCATGTAACAGAAGCTGCCTCAACCAGACTGTCCAACTAATAAGTACGCCACCACCGATAGGCTGCTCCTCGAAGCTGAAAGGCAGTGAAAGAAACCCCACTCGACTCTGCTATGCCCATAGTGCGGAGGATACGGTGGCACTCCTCCAGAATCCCTGAGCATCCTCTGATGCTAGACCACTGAATGTAGGAGGGTCGTACTTCTTGTACCTCTCCAGCCTCTGCTGCTCCTCCTTTGAAATTGCAGCCCTACCCTTGGGCTGAGTTGGGGCTAGAGGTGGTACCCGTATAACCTCTGGAATCTGATCAACCTGAACCCGTTGCTCTAGGTACGGGCGGCGGGAGTCTGTGCTCCTCCCCCGGCCTGAGATGTGGCTACAGCATGGGGAATCAACCCTACCTGAGCTAGAGTGTTGTACATGCTCATGAATATGCAAGGATCTCATGGAGAGCTGGAGAAGTAGTTGTAGGCATATCAGGTGCCTGTGCTCCAGCTGGAGCTACTGATGGCTCCTCTATAGCAGCTCGCCCGAGTGCTCAGGCTGCACCACGTGCACGTCCTCGGCCTCTACCCCAGCCCCGCCCTCTGGCAGCTCTATTAGGGGGCGCGATGCCTGGTCATCTCCGGTAGCACGTGTCCTTACCATTTGTGAGAGAATAGAAGATAAAAGTTTAGAATTTCGAAGTCAATACTCTCGCACGACAAGGAATCAAATAAAGTGGAATTTTCTTAATAGTTCCATAGCCTCGCGAAGATGAGTACAGATCCGTACCGATCCGCGAGACTCTAATAAATCGGCTTGTGACTCACGACACCTATGAACCTAGAGCTCTGATACCAACTTGTCACGACCCTAATGTGAACTGTCGTGACGGCTCCTAGTCTCTACGACTAGGTAAGCCTACAATTTTGCGGAAAAATGAACGAAAACATAAAAGCTATTAACTAACAAGTAAATTTAAACAAAGGAAATGAGATGCCGCTCAGCATATACAATAATCACTTCTGAACAGCTCATAAACTCTCCCGAAATCACAATCCGGACATGTTCTTAAGTCCAAAATCACTCAACGGAGCTAAAAGAACCATCAAAACTCCATTCCGGAGTCGTTTACACATAAGTCAACATCCGGTCAACCTTTTCAATTTAGGCTTCCAACCTTGAGACTAAGTGTCTCAATTCATTCCGAAATCCCTCCAGACCCGAACCGACTAGCCCGGCAAGTCATACAACTACTGTAAAGCATAAAATGAGCAGTAAATGGGGGAATGGGGCTACAACTCTCAAAACGACTGGCTGGGTCGTTACACCCTCTCTTTTTTAAACAAACGTTCGTCCTCGAACGAGTCTAGAAACATACCTGGAATCTCAAATAGGCGTGGCTATCTGTTCCGCATCTCTCGCTCGGTCTCCCAAGTAGCCTCCTTAATTGGCTGACCTCTCCACTGCACCTTAACTGAAGCTATGTTCTTTGACCTCAACTTTCGAACTTGCTGATCTTAAATGGCCATCGGCTCCACATCATAAGTCAAATCACCATCCAACTGTACTGTGTTGAAATTCAAAATATGAGACGGATCGCCGGTATACTTTCGGAGCATAGATTCTTTTTCTACCTGCTACCTACCAGCATAACAAGCACAATCTTAACACTCAACTTTTTCCTTTTGTCTTTTTGGTTACAGTAGGTCACGGTTATTGGTGGATGGACCATAAGTTTGATTGAAAAATATTAAGTTAATTTGTAGTTGAGACCAGGTGTCTAGGTGAATATTATCTTCCCCTTTTGAGTAATATTCTCTGTGTGAAAGTAAATTATAGGGACAAGAAGAGAATCCTATAAACTTGACAATTTATGGGAATAAACAAAAGGATCAATATAGTAAAATGATAAATCACAGACGTGCAACCATCAAAAGCTTTATGTTTATTGATACAGATAGGAGTTTCTTTTACACAATAGATGTAAATATAAAAATTCTGGCAAAAAGAAAAAAAAATCACATACGCATAGAGATATTGCATACATTGGAGTTTGGACTACAACACTCATAAGGCCCAAATCCAGCACTTGCGATCTGTCAATGGTCAAACTCCTTATTGATTAGATGGACTAAGGCCCAAACACTGATAGTTGGTCGGATGTAAATCTCATCCCACATCGCAAGAAGTAATCAGTTATTAGCACTTTATAATGCTCCTTTGCCCAAACAATGTGCACGACCTTACTTGAACAGGATCTGTTCTATAGGCTCGTACCACTGTATCCTTGAGTTCTAAGGAGACAGAAAACCAAGTCTGGTTGATGAACTATGGCTATGAGTCCAGAGCGTGATTAACAGCTTCCTATGGTTCCTAGTGACCATGGAGCCGTAGAGGATCGTTCTCAGCTCTGTTCGCAGGCCTGGGATGGCCTCATAGCTGTCTGACAGACTACTTACCTTTTTTGCTTTAAACAAAGAATATCAAATGGCCACCTCTTTTTTCGTCTGCAAATTTGAAAAGCATGAGCTGGGAATTTGTAGCACTGACTCTTTCATTGCCTCGTTTGGAAACTGGGAAGAGTTACTCTATAAATCAATTTTGAATATGTTAGAATTCTAGGAGTCGTATGAACAGATGAAAAAAGCTAAGGAACCAAAAAATAGGGTAAAGAAGCTATTATCCTTGGTTATGTTCCCACAGTTATGCTATTCGTTCAATCCTCAACCAAACAAAAGAAGTGAAGAATTACTGAGCAAAAAGTTAAACCATTCACACCCATCAAAACGAACAAAATAAATTTGGATTCAGTTTTCACGATCGCCCTTTCGCTTTTAGATCTCNCAAATGTATTGGGCTATTTGGAATGCAAGTTTACGAGATAATTTTATCCATGGTCATTGAACTTTTGTTTTGTTACCCAAAAGTCACTTTTCTTTTTTTGTTACGTAAAAATCATTCAACTTTGTGTTCATTACACAAAAGTCACTTTTCTTTCTTTTGTTACACAAAAATCATTTTACTTTGCTCTATTTATCACAAAAGTCATATTTTTACTTGAAAAGTCTATTATGCCCTTGATATTATATAAACCTTCATATTTATGTAATGCCTTCTATATTATATACTACATAATATATTTTTAACTAGGTATTTTATTTATAAATAAAATAACTTAATATTATTTTATTTATTATTTTTATATATATTCGTATATTTAATTTCTTCTTAACTTTAATTTTCAAGATATATTAGTGGCGTTATAAAATAACTTTTTTCAGCAATTCTTTTTTTTTGAATTTAATTGACCAATCAAAGTTGGTCGGTAATTTCCGACCAACTTTGGTCGGTATGCCCTTACGACCTTCAAAATACCGACCACACGTTAATGGTCGCGTTTTGAACGATTATTGGCCATTACCGACCAACTTTGGTCGTTTTTTTGGATGTTTTTTCCCGAATTTCTAGTAATGTAATTTTCCAAATAACCAATTGCCCAGGTAAATCTCCAAGAAAATATCCCCAACAAAATTCGCATGTAGTACCTAGGGATTTTCCTTCAGATTAACATATGATTTTTTCCCTCATTTTCTTTGTTTGTTTACCTGCGAATTTTCTCACTGAAATGTACTTGCCGATTTATTTCTCTACTAATATATATTAAAGATACTGACAAATTTAATAACGCTACTAATATATTTTGAAAATTAACGTTAAGAAAAAAAATTAAATTAATGAATATATTATAAAATAAAAAATAAAATAATATTAAGTTATTTTATTTATATATAAAATACATAGTTAAAAATATATTATATAGTATATAATATAGAAGGTATTACATAAATATGAAGGTTTATATAATATCAAGGGCATAATACTTTTCAAGTAAAAATGTGACTTTTGTGATAACTAGAGCAAAGTAAAATGATTTTTGTGTAACAAAAGAAAGAAAAGTGACTTTTGTGTAATGAACACAAAGTTGAATGATTTTTAGGTAACAAAAAATAGAAAAGTGACTTTTGGATAACAAACACAAAAGTTCAATAACTATGGATAAAATTATCTCCAAGTTTACACTTTCGGGGTAGTACTCTCAGGATCCAATCAACACAATAGGATTTACGTAACTAAACCAATTGTAACGCAAACTCAAAAAGGGTTCAAAGTAAGTTCAAAGTGCAACTATATAAACCAAAAATATACAAGCTCATTAACAAGAGATGATTATCTTCTGTTTCTTCAAGGAGAAACCTATCTTTTGACTTAAGATCGGTTACTTTTTAAATGAACTCTCTAATAGATTCGAATTCAATTCCCCTCTTCCGCCATGGACAATGCAAAAGAAATTATACAATTTACCATAAGGTGAAAAGAGAAAAAATAAATTATGCTTGCATTTACTCTTTTATCTTTAATTATTAATTTTTGACATATTAGCCCCTCTATTAAAAAAGAATTAAATTAAGGCGAATTACATCAGTGGACCCTTAAAGCTGCCACGATTTTTCATTTGAACATCTATCTATCTATCTATCTATCTATCTATCTAGAAAAGTGAGGTGGCACCTCTCTAGAACATAGCCCACACAGCTTTAGCACTTGAATACTATTTTTCATTTATCTTTGTTGTCTTTTATTTGCTTTAAAATTTAAAATTTCACTTTCATAACTCATACCACCTGAACTTCTACTCTTAATAATATCCATAACTCCCATGCTTTTTATATTCATAACCCCCAAATATTTAATTACAAAGATTAAGATATCTTCGTCACGACCCTAGTTCTCACTCCGTGAACTGTCGTGACGGCGCCTAGTCTTTACGACTAGGTAAGCCTACAATTTTGTGGAAAAAGGAACGAAAACATAAAAGCTATTAACTAATAGGTAAATTTAAACATAACGAAATGAGATGCCACTCGGCGTATAGAATGATCACTTCTGAACAGTACATAAACTCTCCCAAAATCCGGAATGTCATAAGTCACAAGCTACAGAAAGAAAACAATGCTTCTAAACTCCAGAATCTATCAACGAAGAAAATACAAGAAGTCTTTAACTTGAGGAAGAGTAGATAGGGACTCCTAGGTCTACGGACGCGACAAATATACCTTAAAGTCTCTAAAGTCGTCTCGCCTCACTGGTAATGCAACTGATGTAAGGTACCTGGATCTTCACACGAAAAACATGTGCAGGGAAGGGCATGAGTACACCACAACGGTACCCAGTAAGTGCCAAGCCTAACCTCGGTGGAGTAGTGACGAGATCAGGTCAGGGCTCTACTGGTATAAATATAACGAAATAAGACAGAAGAATATTACACTAAAAACAATACAGAAATATAACAGAAATTGAACTCAATGGAAGCTAACAGCTCAGAACACAATAATAGCAACAGGAGGATCTCCCGGGATACTGTCCCGTGGTCCCAAACGTAAATGTGCAGGGGGATCTCCCTGAATACCGTTCCGTAGTCCCAAAGTAAATATACAGTACATGGGGATCTCTCGGGATACCGTCCCGTAGTCCTAAACATAAATGTGCAGGGGGATCTCTTGGAATACCGTTCCGTAGTCCCAAAGTAAATATGCAACTCAATCAACATAAACAACAGCTTCAACAAGGAATCCTACAGTTTCGACTAAGTTCATATCAAAGAAGCAGGAAATTTTCACTAAAAATGCTGCACAGAGTTCAATTAAGCAGTTAAAACAAGTAGGCATGCTTTTTGAATCTAAACAAGGTGATTACAAATACTAGTGTAGTTTCAACAAGGAAAAACAGGTTAAGACTTAGTGAAAAACGGGGTTTTATAGCAAATAGCCCGTGTACGTACTCGTCACCTCACGTACACAACACTCATATATCAAACAGTACCAAAATCGTAAGGGGAGTTCCGCCACACAAGGTTAGGCAAGCCACTTACCTCGAATCAAGCTCAACTTAATCCGAACAATGGTCTTTTCGCGAATATCTGGCTCCGGATGGCCCAAATCTAGCCAAATCAATTAGATAACGTAAATATGGCTACAAGCAACTAATTTAGCTAATGAAATCAAAGCTAAGACAAGAAAATAGAAAAACGCCCAAAAAGCCTCCCCGTGCCCACATCTAGGAATCGGGTAAAAGTCACAAATTATGAACACCCATTCACTCACGAGTCTAACAATACAAAATTCTCTCAAAACCGATACCGAAATCTCGATCAAAATCCCAAAATATGGCCTAAGAACTTTTCTCAAATTTTTCACCCCAAACCCGAAATTAAATGATGAATCAAGCATAGATTAGTGGGATTTAATCATAAAGGAGTTAGGAATCATTACCCAAAGATTTCCTCTGAAAATCTCTCAATATTTCGCCTTCTACCGAGCTATCAATCAAATTTTGGAGTTATGAACTCAAACCCACCTTTTTTGAACATTAAAACTTCCTCGTTACTTCTTCTTCGCGAACGCAACCACCACCTCACGTTCGCGTAGAAAAAAAGTCCACAGCTCCATTTTCCTCTTTCACGAACGCGATTCCCTCTCGCGAACGCGTAGCTTCAGCTGCCAGGACCTTCACGAACGCGACCCCTTATTCGCGAATGCAAAGAGCAAATTCTTGAGGTCCCAGTTGTTCCACCTTTCCTCTTCGCAAACGCGTTCAGCTCCTCGCGTTCGCGATGCTTCCAATGGCCAGCCTTCGCAAACGCGAGCTTCCCTTCGCGAATGTGAAGAAAAATTCCTCTTCCTGACCCAGCTCTTCTTCGCGAACGCGAGCTCCACTTCGCGAACGCGAAGAACAAATGCTTGCAACAGAAAAACCAGCAAATATGCTATCCTTCTAAGTCCCAAAATGACCTGTTGAGCATCCAAAACACACCCCGAGGCCTCCGGGACCTCAAACAAACATACCAACCAATTCTAAAACACCATACGAACTTAGTCGAGCCCTTAAATCACATCAAACAATGCTAAAATCATGAATCACCCTTCAATCCAAACTTTAAGAACTTGAAACTTCAAAATTCAACAACCGATGTTGAAACCAACCAAACCACATCCGATTGACTCCAAATTTTGCATACATGTCCTATTCTATACTGCGGACCTACTCCAACTTCCGGAATCGGATTCCGACCCCGATATAAAAAATTCCACTACCAGCCCAAAACTCCAAAAAATTAACTTTCGCCATTTCAAGCCTAAATGAGCTACGGACCTCCAAAACACAATCCGAACACGCCCTTAAGCCCAAAATCACCCAACGGAGCTAACGGAATCTATAGAACCCCATTACGGAGTCGTCTTCACACAGTTCCGACTACGGTCCAAATTCTAAACTTCAGCTCTCATTTAGGGACAAAGTGTCCCAAAATACTCCGAAACTCACAACGAATCTTCCTGACAAGTCCCAATAGAAGAAATAGGTACGTGGGAAGCAGTTAATAGGGTATCGGGGCTCTAACTCTCAAAACCACCGGCCGGGTCATTACATCCTCCCCCTCTTAAAACAATCGTTCATCCTCGAACGAGCATAGAGGCATACCTGAAGTGGGGAAACGATGAGGATAATGGCTGCGCATATCCTGCGCGGTCTCCTTAGTTGCGTCATCGACCGGCTGACCCCGCCACTGAACCTTTACTGATGCAATGCTCTTTGACCACGGCTTTCGAACCTGCCTGTCCAATATAGCCACTGACTCCTCAACATAAGATAGATCCTTGTCGAAATGGACTGAGCTGAAATCCAACACGTGAGACGGTTCACCGTGTTACCTCCGGAGCATCGAAATATGAAATAACGGATGAACTACTACTAAGCTGGGAGGTAAGGCAAGCTCATAAACAACCTCCCCAACACACCGCAACACCTCAAAGGGCCCAATAAACATTGGGCTTAACTTGCCACTCTTTCCGAATCTCATAACGCCCTTTATAGGCGAAACCCGAAGCAAGACCCGCTCTCCAACCATAAATGAAACATTGCAAACCTTCCGGACCGCATAATTCTTCTCTGTGAGCTGGGCTATGCGAAGTCTATCCTGACACTTTAACCTTCTCCAGGGCGTCCTGAACGAAGTCTGTGCCTAATAATCTAGCTTCGGCCGGCTCGAACCAACCCAGTGGGGACCGACACCGCCTACCATACAGAGCCTCATACGGTGTCATCTGAATGCTGGACTGATACTGTTGTTGTAAGCAAACTCCGCAAGTGACAATAACTGATCCCAAGAACCTCCGAACTCCATCACACACGCACAGAGCAAAAAGTTAAACCATTCACATCCATCAAAACGAACAAAATAAATTTGGATTCAGTTTTCGCTATCGCCCTTTCGCTTTTGGATCTCCAAATATATTGGGCTATTTGGAAGGCAGGTTTACACTTTCGGGGTAGTACTCTCAGGATCCAATCAACAAAATAGGATTTACCTAACTAAACTAATTGTAAAGCAAACCCAACAAGGGTTCAAAGCGCAACTATATAAACCAAAACGATACAAGCTCATTAACAAGAGATGATTATCTTCTGTTTCTTCAAGAAGAAACCTATCTTTTGACTTAAGATCGGTTACATTAAAGTTGCCAAATATATATATATATATATATATATATATATATATATATATATATATATATATATATATATATATATATATA
The DNA here is from genome assembly GCF_001879085.1 of Nicotiana attenuata. Taxonomy (NCBI): domain Eukaryota; kingdom Viridiplantae; phylum Streptophyta; class Magnoliopsida; order Solanales; family Solanaceae; genus Nicotiana; species Nicotiana attenuata. Next base: position 38,703 of record NW_017673371.1, read on the forward strand.
TATATATATATATATACGAGTAACGATTAAATTTGATTTGTAATTTTAAAGATATGTGATTAGATTCAATAACAATTAATAATCAAAAAATATGAAGTAGAAATGAAAGAAACAAGTCAATCAAACCAAAGTTACTCAACAGCAGCGACCTCGAGCTTCGTGACCTCGAGATAGGTTCACAGCAATAAGAACAATTAAGTAGAGCTAAAGTACAGTTCTGATGAATAGTAAGAGAGAAAAGTAGGATAGTATATTCTTCTCAATCATTAAATCCTGTTACAAAATGATTAGGATCCCCTTTATATAATAGGGGAACCCTAAATATGGTATATTTCTATTTACAGTAGGGAATATTCCTGATACAGTCGTCTAACCGCCTAGTACGGAATCGTACAATCATATTCCGGGATTCGAGCCATGATCTTGGGGGCGTGGCAGGAATCTAGCCCATTCTGTTACAAATCGGCCATAACGGTACTATTCCGGGCTCGAAAGATGTCGTGCTCCATCTTCGAACTCGGATGATGTCGTGCTCCATCTTCGAACTCGGATCTGGTCCCTCGAGCTTGAATTCGATCTTGCTAGAGCTCGGACTTTGGACGACCCCTCGAGCATATAGATCGAAGGCATACGATCTCGACGTATATAATATATATAAGAGAGCAATAGAAAAGTGAGGTGGCACCTCTCTAGAACACAGCCCACATAGCTTTAGCACTTGAATACCATTTTCATTTATCTTTGTTGTCTTTTATTTGCTTTAATATTTCACTTTCGTAACTCATACCACCTTAACTTCTACTCTTAATAATATCCATAACTCCCATGCTTTTTATATTCATAACCCCCAAATATTTATTTACAAAGATTAAGATATCTTATGGTATTCATCTATTTTTTACGATATAAATTCATAACTTTGTTTCATGAATCACCTATCCAAGGTTACTCTTTTCATTCTTTATCTGAAATAGTAATGCCGTCATATTTACTGCAGTATTGGATTCATATTTTAGTTTGGTTCAAGGAAGAAACTCTTGAATAATGATCGGTTTGGGGAGGAGTGTCGACAAGAGCTTGAAAAAATATACACTGATTTTGCATTTCTATTTCTTATGATTGAAGTCCCAAGGTGTATATTTTTCTTCTCTATTTCTTTTTTCGTGTGTTCTTTTTCGTTTGTTTTCTGTTAACTTCTTATTGTCGTAAGTCTGTATTCTTGTTTAGGCTCAAATTAGTCACTTATGAGTTAAATTGTTGGAAGTTTACTAACTGTTAACAATAACAACTTATTGTGTAAAGGGAACAAATTTTAAACAGTGAAATATGCCCTTCATCTGCATGTTTGTTTCTTCTAGAAATTATTTTCTACTTTATTGCTACTTGTAATTTTATAATGTAAGTAGTGAATTTATCTTCCATTTTATTCATAGGATCGGGTTGTGTATTATATGTACGACAAAATAAAATATCTCTTTTGCTAATAGGATACAAATAATATAACAAGTACCCTGAAGTGAAGCATTCTGTTTACTTTGTAACTTTTGATTCTTCTTGAAGTATTGTGAAAATTATATTTCTTTTTGAAATTTGTGTTTTGATTTTCTTCTTTGAATTGAATTGCCTATTACGTGTAAGACAAAAAAAATATACTAAAAAAACCTTTTTATTTTGCTGATAGGATACAAAAAATTGAAGCAAGTATTCTGAAGTGAAGTACTATGTTCTCCTTGGAATGGAGAATATGAGAGGGAATCTAATAAGTAGAAAAAAAGACAAAAAAGAAGCCTAAAAATGGGATAACGAGAAGGAATAGAAAAAAAAGAATACATACCACAACTTTCACTTATTTCTTCTGTTTTGTTTTCTTTTTGTTATTAGTTCTTTACTTTTATTTCATGTTTCTTTTATTTGAATAGAAGAAATTTTAGCAAAGCCGATATTTTACTATCTAATGAGAAAATATCTATTTACATGCCTCTAATAATAATATATGTGAATGAATATTTTTCTTAAAACCCTTTTCTCTTTTATTTCATTTTTAAAAGAAGATCATAAAAAATTACAATTAACTAAAATCTAATTCTAATTAAAATGATAAATAAATATGTAGAATTATATTTTATATGCATTGATATATGCAAATTTTTTTTTTTTTTCATACACCATATATCGTAAAATAATTTTTTAGAATTTAGTGATATATATTAAAATCGCGCGAAGCGCGCTAGTTTAAACTAGCACTTGTTCCAATTAGACACTCTAACTCAATTAAATATGTACCATTGAATACCTAAGACAAAATCACTCTTAAAAGTAAAGTGCATTATTTTACCTTCGCGCGATTTTTTTATCTCTCAAAAAAAAGTGTGAGACTCATGTATAATAACAAAAGAAAATTGCTCTCTTCCCTCAATTTGTGTATTTCAGCTACAAGAAGAAAACCCAACCACCAAATATAGAAAAATCGATGTAATCATATCGACGGCGAGAGCAGCAACTGCTGCTACATTCCCAACTGTCCACCACCATCATTTTTCGTTACATCCGTCTCATTACCAACGTTCTAATTGTCCATAATTTCAGGATCAACTCACCCACATCACACTCATTCTTCATCACTCCACTCTTATCCATCGCCTCCATTCTCTGCACCATCGACGAACGAGAAATAAGTATAGTTTACCCCAGTCTAGTCTGAGGAGGAGTGGGACTGTGAAAGCTGCAGCAAAGGGAAAGGACTTTCACCAGTTTCTTGAGTGAGAAGCGGATGTTGGTACTTCTAGAGTCGACGGAGAAGATAAAGTAACCGCTGCCACATACAAAATTGAGGTTTTCGGTGACAAGTGCTTACCTAAGTGGAAGAATGTAGTAATGCAAAAGCTATAAAAAATATTGTAATTTCTTTTGGGTCAATTTTATGTACAATTTTAATTGCACCAATAGTGAGTTCTCCTACCATTTCTATTGAATTTTATAATACTGTAAGATCCGATTTTAAAATCTCTTGGACTCTTGAAGTTTTGTTTACTCATACCGGCAAAATATTTGTACGACCTTCATAGAATCACTTACTCAATCGTTAATTCTTTCATTACTTTTTCATTTTCTTCTTCTGATAAGGTGGATTTCCTAACTGGACATACAAATTCATGGATGATCGTGTTTCTAAGAATTCAAACAAATTGGACCACATTGCTTTTCCTATGAATTAGAGAAAGAAAGTTGAAATAAAAAAATAAAAAAATAAATCGATCACTATAGAATGTTAAATCTGAAGACAGCGCGAGTAGGGTGAGGCTTTCTTTTGAGAGTTTGTAATTAAAAACAATTAATGAGATAACTGTCAAGGTGTAAGAATTAGCTCACGGCGGCAATGAATGAAAGTGAATGCGCTCACAAATTGGAGATTGAAAAAGAAAATATTGTACAAAAGAAAGAAAAGTTCCCCACCATATCAAATGAAGGGAAAATATTTTCCAAAACCCCTTTTCAACCTTCCCAACCCTATTCCCCATCCCCAACAACCCCCCACCAACGCACACCCACCGCCCACCCCCACCCCCAAACCCATCCTAAATAAAAAATACTATTAATAGTACTTTATTTTCATGTTATATATAGAGTACTTTTTTTTTTCATTTTAACAAATGAGTATTTTCTTTTCATGATATGAAAAAAGTATTTTTTTATTTTAACAAAATAAGTACTTTATTTTTTCATGATGTAGAAAAAATATTTTCTTTCATTTCAATAAAATGATATAGTAAAAAGTATTTTCTTTCATTTCAACAAAAAGAGTATTTTCTTTTCATGAAGTAGAAAAACTATTTTCTTTTATTTCACAAATTGAGTACTTTCTTTTCATATTATAGAAAGAGTACTTTCTTTTTCAACCAAAAAAGTTATTTATTTTAGTTACGGAGTAAAAATTTCAACATTATTTTTGCATAAGAAATTAAAGCAACACATTAGGTCTGTAACGACCCGGCCGGTCGTTTTTGGAATTTACGCCCCGATCCCCTATTAACTGTTTCCCCTAAGTTCTTTTCTGCTATTTTGGTTTGCCGGGACGTTCGGTTTTGAGTTTCGGAGAGCTTTGGGACACATAGTCCCTAAAGGAGAGCTTAAGTGTTGGAAAATGGTCCATAGTCAGAACAGTGTGAAGACGGCCTCGGAATGGAAATCCGATGGTCCCGTTAGCTCTGTTTGGTGATTTCGGGGTTAGGAGCATGTTCAGAATGTATTTTGGAGGTCCGTAGCTAATTTAGGCTTGAAATGCCGAAGTTTGAATTATTGAAGTTTCCGGTCCGATAGTGAGATTTTGATCCGAGGGTCGGAATGGAATTTCGGAAGTTACAGTAGCTCCGTCATGTCATTTGGGATGTGTGTGCAAAATTTCAGGTCATTCGGACGTGTTTTGGTTAGGTTTTGATCGAAAGCGTGTTTTGTGAGAATTTGAAGTTCTTAGGCTTGAATCAATGATTAATTCGAGTTTCCGGCATTGTTTTAGGTGGTTTAAGGATTGGTATAAGTTTGAATGAGGTATTAGGTGTTATTGGTGCTTTTGATTGAGGTCCCGGGGGCCTCGGGATGATTTCGGATGGTTAACGGAAATATTTTTGAAGTTGAGGGATTGCAGACTTTGCTGCTTCTGATATTTTCGCATCTGCGGTTTGGGGACCGCAGATGCGGCGCCGCAGATGCGGCTAAGGGGACCGCAGAAGCGGATTTGGTGAATTCTTCAGGTACCGCAGATGCGGTTGATCTTCCACAGAAGCGGAACTGCATCTGCGAGTGGGTGACCGCAGATGCAAAACATGGCCTTTTAATGAAAGTCGCAGATGCGACTATTTGTCCGCAGATGCGGGACCGCAAATGCGGAAATAGCTGGCCAGAAATAGTGATTTCGAGGGTTTAGTTTCAAAAGTTAGAAAAATCGAATTGGAGCTCGGGAGAGGGCGATTTTGAGAGGGATTTGAAGAGGAGATCATTGGGTAACGATTCTTTAACCCTTTATAGTTATATTTCATCAATCTTTAGTTAATTTCATCATCTAATTTCGGATTTTGAATGGAAAATGGGTAGAAACTTCATAGACCTAATTATTGAGATTTGAGTGGGTTTTTGACCTCCAATTTGAGAGATTTTTACATGGTTAGACTCGTGAGAGTACGAGGGTTATGAAAATGTTAATTTCATCCGAATCCGAGACGTTGGCCTGAGGGGCGTTTTGGTTATTTTACCTAATTTCGCATCTTAGCTTTGAATTAAATCGTAGAATCAGTTGCTTGAGATGTTATTTACGATATGTAATTGAATTGAATAGATTTGGGCCATTTGGAGTCGGATACTCGTGGCAAAAGTGTGGTTTCGAGTTGATTTTGGAGCCGGTTCGAGGTAAGTGGCTTGTCTAACCTTGTGTGGGGGACTTTCCCCTTAGGATATGATGTTTGGTAATTGAATGCCCTGTACGTGAGGTGACGAGTGCGTACTTGAGCTAATTGTTGAAAATCGGGTTTTACTTAAATATTTAGATTGAGTTTCTTTCTTACCTGCTTTACTCTATTTGCAATTATAGCCTGTGTTAGTTTAGAAAAGCATGCTTAGCTGATCTAAATTGCTTACTTGCTTAAGTTGCTTTGTTTGTACTACGTGAAGCATGTTAGGCTAGAACTATCTGTTGCCTTGTATTCTTTGAACTTCATTGCTGGATATCTTCTTGTTGTGGCTGCGTATTTACATTGGGACTACGGATGCGGGATTCCGGTAGCTCCCCCCCCTTGTTTGTTTACTTTGGGACTACGGGTTAGATTCCCGATAGATCCCCCTGCATATTTACTTTGGGACTGCGGTTTTGATTCCCGATAGATCCCCTTGCACATTGATAGTTGGACTACGGGACGGTATCCCGGGAGATCCTTCAGATATACACATATGATGGACTACGGGACGGTATCCCGGGAGATCCACTGGATAGTTTAGAAAAGGACTACAGGACGGTATCCTGGGAGATCCTCATTGTTACCATTGGTATTGAGCTGTACATATTCCGTGTTTACTCCGTTCTCTGTGTATTTGTTATTGCCTCGTTTAACCTGTCGTATTCACTGTTGTACTCATTATTGTTGCTTGTTTTCATACTGTTAATTCATATTATATTGTCTAACCTCAGTAGGGCCCTGACCTTCCTCGTCACTACCCGACCGAGGTTAGGCTTGGCACTTACTGAGTACCGCTGTGGTGTACTCATGCCCAAGGAGTCTCTATCTTATTCTAGCTTTAGAAGATATCCTTCCTTTCTTACTGTTGTTTTAGACATTCCGGAGTTAGAGCAGTGTACTCATTCTGTTAGCTTGTGTTCCCATGAGTTTCCGGGTTTTGGGATGATATTGTAGACTTCCGTGTTATGGGATTATATATGCCAAGTGGCATCTATCCACCGTATTTTCTTTTAACTGTTCAAGTCGAATTATTATTTTCCGCAAGTTATTTTGTTTTCCGCTTTTTAGGCTTACGTAGTTGTAGAGACTAGGCGCCATCACGACATGTTCACGGTGGGTGAACTGGGGTCGTGACAAGGTCCTTTGGGTTTGTGTGAATTTTTACATGAATCATTAAATTCTTGAAGAAAATAGAGTCCTGAAAACGTTGTGTGTTTGGGGGGAGGGTAGAATAGGAAACATGGGGACTTGGGAGAAGGGGGTGAGGAGTGTAGCAGAAAAAATATTTTCTACTCTCTAACCAAATACTAGAAAATGTTTTTCGGAAAAAGTTTTTCACTCATCAACCAAACAAGGGAAAATAAGTGATAAAACCACTTATTTTCCATGAAAACGTTTTCTAGAAAAATGCTTTCCATGGAAAACATTTTCTTTCATACCAAACACACCCACAATGTATAATTTTCCATCAGTTCATGCACCAAAAAGGTTTAAGTCACACAATGTGCCAAGTCACTGTGTTGTGTTTAATAGATACACATTTTATAACAATTTGACCGGTCGTTTTAAGATCTTGCACGTCGTTCGGAGGTTTGAGACCTTGAGTAGCTTCACTTTATGTATTATGACTTGCGTGTATAGTCGGTTTTGATTTTTGAGAAGTTCGGAGTAGATTTGGAAGAACAATTCTCAATTTGGAAGCCTTAAGTGGGAAGAGTTGATCGAGGTTTGACTTTTGAGTAAATAATATTGGAATTGAAATTTGAAGGTTCCTATAGGTTCGTAAGGTAATTTTTGACTTAGGTGTATGTTCGGATCGAGTTCCGGGTAGACCGGGAGCGTGTCAGCGTTATTTGTGGAAAGTTGACATTTTAAAGGTTTTAGAATTTCCTAAGTTTGATTTGAAGTGGACTTTGGTATTAACGATGCCCGTTTGAGATTCCGAGGCTTAGAATAGGTTTGTATTGTAATTTGTGACTTGTACGTAAAATTTGGCGTCATTCAGGAATGTTCAAGAGTGATTCAGACACTTATGTTTCATACTAGTTATGTTTAAGAAAATGAGATGACCACGGTCAAGTAGTGGACTTAATGAGCTCGGATTCATGATTTAAAAGTTTCAATAGGTTTGTCTGATGATTTTGAACTTGTCCGCATGTTTTGGTTAGATTCCAATGAGTTTCGGATGGGTTTGGGTTGCGTCGCGCTCTTATTTGATGTTTCGCTGTCGTTTCTGTTGTAATAAAGAGTAATATTTTGAGAAAAAGACCTTTTATTTGTGATTTGATTGAAACATTAGATCCGTATCATAATTATTGAACCATCGCAATAAGAACAGTCGAATTCTGAGGTCATATGAGAGAGTTATGCCTATTTTCATGTCGAAAAAGATAGCTGGTTTTTGGTGCGAACTTTGTTCTTCGTAGCAATAAGATTGTAGAAATTGGGGTTTTGAGCCCCAAAGTTGATAAATGGTAAATCCTTGTTTTGAGAGTCAATTCATGAATGAAAGTGGATGATTTTCTCGATATACACTATATAATTTATGGGTAATATTTATTGTCACGATCCAAACCGAAGGGCCGCGACGGGCACCCGGTGCCTAACTCAACCGAGTACCATCAATGTATCCTTCTTATCATACTATCATGGGTAAATGAGCTGGAAAGGACGTCATGAGATAACCAGAACTAAATATAAGAGAATACTCGACATAGGACGGCCCAACATGATATACAAACTTATACATGTGACATACGGGTCTAAAAGACCGAAATGATCATTTGTACACTCAAAACATAGGCCGACAAGGCCATAATAGTAAACATATACATGACATCTGTCTACAAGCCTCTAAGAGTACATGAAAGTCATAAAGGTCGGGACAAAGCCTCGCCATACCAATCAATACATGTCAAAAGCATACTGACCAAAATAGGCAACTCCGGAGAAAGTGGAGTGCGCCAACACCTTCCGTTGAGCTGATAGCCAACTAGGAAGATTGTTAACCTGTCTATCGGGACCAGTAGGCATGAAACGCAGTGTCCCTAGGCAAAATGGACGTCAGTACGAATAAAGTACCGACTATGTGTGGCAGGAAAGCATAAATAAGAACGGTAATGTAAGGAGAGATATAAAAGATACAACTTGTAACATCTGAGTGCTTATAAGGGCTACTGACATGAAATGCATGATACATATACATATACATACAATTTTAAAAACATACGCCTTTGTGGGCATCATCATCATCATATCATACCCGACCTAGAGAAGGACTCGGTAAAAATGTACACGGCCATCATAAGGCTCGGTAGAATCGTACCTGGCCACATGGAGCTCAGTAAAACCAACTGATTAGTGGTTGTACAATAGGTGATGTACCCGACCGACTATAGTGCGGTTCGGTAAAGTAAAGTAGATACATATATATAATGCATGTTGGACTCATGGAATCACGTTCTAAACTTCCGGAGTGACGTATGGTCGTTGCACCTTCTATTAACGTTATGGACATCATACTGTCAATATGAAAATAAATAGAATTCAAGCATCATACATACATGCTTAGAATAAATTTATAAGGAAAAAACAACATAGACAACCTTAGTTGCTAGGAGTAGATCCGTTGTAAAATAGTGTATCGTTTACGTTCATTTCACTTGAGATCATGCCAAAAGAAAGAAGGAAGTGCCTTAACATACCTTTGCAATCTTCTCTCCAATCGCCAACCAAGCTCAATATGATCTTCTTACGTCTAGAATGAGTAAACTGACTTCGGCATCATCATATAAGCGTTGTAACTCTCATATTTCAAAACCAATATTCTATATGAAAATGGACAACAGCCCTTCTATTTTTACTACATCAGGGGATCTCCCAGGATACTGTCCCGTAGTCCCAAACGTAAATGTGCAGGGGCATCTCCCAGGATACTGTCCTGTAGTCCCAAATTAAATGTGCAGGGGGATCTCCCGGAATACCATTCCGTAGTCTCAATGTAAATATACATCCCATAAGTTACTAAAAAAGTCACCAACCAGCCCAAACAACAACAATATAATTCACAATAAGCTTTTCAATCACTTCAACAACCATTTTGAGCGGCAAGCTCGCTTTATGATTAACAAAGTATAGTTTGAATCCAATTCCTTTTGAATGAATCTACCTGCAACATCTATTACATCATACGTATGCTTACCATATCATTTACAACCCAAAACATCATAAGAATAATTTTCAAAAATAGTCCACACGCCTAGCACTTTAACCTTTATCGTCAACCTCTTATTTTTCATGTTATCTTCTTCAATGAACTTAAGTAGCACATAAATAATCTTAACAACATCATCCATAACATAATCGAACTATTTATAACAATTTACATCCACAACAAACTATATATATAGCCTCAACACAACCCATAAAAAGAGATAACGATTCCTTATGCCATGTCAATTACTATCTTGTAGATTTCCTCTCAAATAACTCAACCAACAGATGATTAACCTTAAGCAAAACAAAGAAACCAATTTACTTACCTTAGGCAGTATATATAACTTGAAATATCCAGCTGGTTTAGCTCACATCAGCCAGAAGAACAAGGGAGGGAAACTAGCAATCAATTCGGGTTTCTTGGCAGTAGAATCACTTTGGATGACTTGAATCACCTAGGGTTAATATGAAAACCATGGGAGAGTATTTTACTGTGATGACCCAAAAGGGTCATCTTTCGTTTTAGAATCCGCTTTTGTGTTCTGAGACCTTGAAAACCTCCTTTTATCTCTCTTTGATTTGCGTGCGTATTCCCGGCGCGATAATGGAAAGCTTTTGTGTGAAAAATTTAGAGAATAATGATTTTTGGCTTAAAAATATAACTTTAGTTGACTTCGGTCAATATTTTTGGTAAACGGACCCGGACCCGTGATTTGACGGCCCCGTAGGGTCCATAGTAAAATACGGACTTGGGCGTATGCCCGGAATCGAATTCCGAGGTCCCTAGCCCGAGAAAAGAATTTTAAAGGAAAATTGTTTGCTGGAAAATATAAGGACTTTTGGAAATGAAAATGTGTAAAAATCTTGATGGTATCGGGCCTGTATTTTGGTTTCGGAGTCTAGTACGGGCTTAATATAATATTTACGTCATATCTGTGAAATTTGGTAAGAATCGGAGTTGATTTGGTATAAATCGGACCCTTGGTTGAGAAAATAGAAATTTGAACTATCTTGTGAAATTCATGAGTTTTGGTGTTAAATTCGTTGTTTAAGATGTTATTTTGGCGATTTGATCGCACGAACAAGTCCCTATGATGTTTTTAGACTTGTGTGCATGTTTGGTTTGGAGCCCCGATAACTCGGGTGAGTTTTGGATAGGCCACAGAGTATTTTGAACCCTAAAGAAAATTGTTGGTATTGCAGGTCTCCAATGTGAAGTCTGGCTTGCAAATGCAAGCACCGCTATTGCGAAGGACCATCGCAATTGCGATGACTGAGCGGGGCAGGGGACCTTCGCATTTGCGAAGTTCACAGTCGCAAATGCGACAAGAGCAGAGGCCGCAATTGCGAACATATGTTCGCATTTGCGAAGGCAGCAGGTCAAACCAAGCTTCGCATTTGCGAAGCATTGGTCGCATTTGCGAGTTCGTAGTTGCGAACCTGTGATCGCAAATGCGATACCTGCAACTGCTCAAAAATAGATTTTCATGGGAAATTGGGTGTTTTTGGGTGAAATTTAGGAATTTAGAAATTTGGGGAATTAGACCGCAAATTGAGGTCGGATTCCAAAACCAATTGCATATCCGGGCTCGGGTGTGAACGGGTAATCGGGTTTTGGTCCGAACATCGAGTTTGACCA
>NW_017673371.1:56620-138789 GCF_001879085.1 Nicotiana attenuata
GTCTCTACCCCCAAACTTAGGCATTTACCATTACTCAAGGGAAGATTTGGGTGTCAAGAGAGGGTAATCATTTAGAACGGGTATAGGCTTTTAGCATTGGTTCTTGAAAGAAAAGGTTTAAGGCTCAAAAGGGTTAACTAGGGATCATCTTTTTGGTAGGCTATGGAATTGTTCAACTTAACATTCGGATCAAGGAGAGCCTATAATCATTTCTCAAGTCAAATTTCACCTAGGAATTTCGCCTCAACAAACATTCAGGGAAAGTTCTAGACCATTGGCTCGGGACTTGGACTCACAATTAGATTCCTCACCACACACGCTAAGGGATTGCTAAAGACATCGAGTCGAGGGCCCACAACGACCTTAGTTACGATTCAAGCACACAATGGTCCGAAAAGACCACATGATGATTGTTTGGTCAACGCAAGAGTCTCAAGGCCACGACTTTCACCATCCTATACACAACATTATGTCTTTGACCATGGGACCAAAGGCAAATGTGCTAGGCCCAAGTGAAGCTTTGCTTGAGGTGCCCTTAACTACAACTATCAAAAATAAAAGAAAAATCAAAGAAACGGACTCAAACCCTTAAGAAGTAGTCACTCCATCCATCATCGGGAAGAGCCACCCGGTTCACACAATATTCCACCCTTGGAAAGAACCGTGGCCTTAAGAAAACCAAGGGCTTATTGGAAGCGTCAAAAACAAAACAAAAGGCTACGAACCTAACTATAAAGCTAAAAACGAAATTTTTTTGTGAAAAACGAAAATAGAATGAATATTTACAATAGGGAGTTAGAATATACAAACGGGGATGAATATATACAAAATGTAACTTAACTTTATATATAAACCAAAATAGAAGATAAAAAGTACTAAATGTAAAGTTATATACATACCAAATAGAAAATCAACCAAAAGGAATAAAAACTGAGTCAAATATGTACAGTCATCCAGATAGTCATCAAAAAGGTAGGGCGCACCCCCACGAATAAGAGCTGGCATTGTCCCCACTTCCAACTACCAAAATAAGCATCAAACAAAAAGTCATAGCAAAGGATATAGGGGCTCCCTAAGCCAGGTCCGTCTGCATGGGGTCATCTGTGGTCCCCAAGTCCTCTGTATGTGCGGGAGCCTCAGACTGGCTCCCGGCCTCCTGCTGCTCAACTGCTGGGACTGGATCCTGCTCCTGGACCGGCTGTATGACAGGTGCATCCTGAGGCAAAGTGGAGGAGGCCTCCTGTGGGACTGCCACCTCAATAACCGCATCTGCTATTCTGGGAAGCTTCCTCTTCTTCCTAGGCTGCCTGGGTACCTGCTCCTGCTCTAGCTGTGGCACTGGCGCTGCTGCTGGAGGGGCTGGATCCCTAAATAACAAGTCTAAAGGCATCTGATCTGCCAATAGCTTGTCCACATTTTTCCGCAGCTCTTTCACAGACTCTTTTGAAGCCCGTGACCTCCGCATCTTTCTGTGCTCCTTTGCAAGCTCCTTAAGAGCCTTGTCGTGTGACTCCACTGCTGCAGATAAGGTAGCCTGAGTCTTCAAAATCTTTTCCTGGTTCTCCAGGAGATTCTTCAAGGTATCCTCAATGGACTGAGGAATCTGAACTGGCTGAGGTGCTGCTTGGACCTGAATAGTGGAAGACAAGGTGGACAACTTGGATGTCGCTGCTGACATCCAGTTGTTCAGGCTAGCCAAAGTCTGACTCAGCTGATGGGCAGTGAATGGATGAGTCCTGGAAGAAGGCACTCTCGGGCCTGCTGAAGTACTGGGACCAGCAGAAGAAGAAGGTCCTGGAGGCAAGTCCTCAACTGTAGTGGCAGCAGGTGTGCCAGAAGGCTCGGCAGAAGGCTCTACTGCAACGGGCTCCTCAGACTGGCCAGTTGGGGCAGAGGAAGGTGGTTTGTAGTTCTTGGATTTGGGTTTGTCCGGACCCTGCATACTGTACCAAGAGTAAGGAGCCACAGACTTGGTCTTTACATCATATCTCCTCCTCTCCACTCCAGATCTCGGAAATACATTGATAGGGTGTTTGGAAAAGGATAATTGCTGTCATGCTATTGCCCCACCGTATAAATAACACGGGACATCACATTGCCCACGTTGATCGGGTACCCAGCCATAATAGATGCAACCAGAACTGCTCGGGTAAGTGGAATCGTCTGGTCATGAGTAGAAGGGTCAAGCCGACTGCATACAAAGGTCAACCACCCTCGAGCCTTAAAACTGAATGTCTTCCTGAATATCTTCTTTCCTGCTTGTAACCACTCTGGCACAGTACCTGGGATGGCCAAGTACTGGGCTAGTCATGGGCGGACTTCCTCCCCCATTGCTAACTTTGCCAAATAAAGGGACTCGTCTTCATCACGGAACCCCAAATACTCATTTAACGATCTCCCATCAAACAACACTATTTTGTTTCTAACTTTGGTCACCTTGGTATCCTCGACTATATGAGCCACATTGGAGTAGAACTCCCTAACCATGTGCTCGTTAGCATCGATGCACCTATCCATGAAGAACTCCCAGCCCCATCTTGTTCTAAATTCTCTCTGCACGTTCGGGTTGTGGGGTAAAATGTCAGTGTCAATAAAAGTCCTCTCCGGTATCAACTTCCTCAACGGCCACCATTCCCTAAACTTATGAAAGGCCACTTGACTGACACACCGATCCTCCCAGACTTCAGGCTTCCTAGTTCTCTCAATCCCCTAACCTGAGGTTCACCTCCCTCATCTTGACCTGCACTCTCCCCAGATAATGAAGCTATGGGGGAGGTGGAGTATTGCTCACTACCAGCTGCGGACTCGTCAGAAGAATCCGAGACTACAGTCATGGTCTTTTGGAGGTGGGTGATGGGGGAGGGGTATCAACTAGGTGGAGGGGGTCAGTTACATGAGTTGGGATTGAATCAGAGGAGATGTCTTTGGAGGGTACATACTCACTCCCCGACGAATACGAAGCAGCCCTATCAGCAGCTTTGATCAATTTTCGGGTTCTTTTTATGTTTTCCCTAGCCTGGGGAGTGAGCTTTGCTATTCTTTTTCCTTTACCCCCTTGGGAGGAACCTCCTCTCCCGGGTTGTTGTGACTGATTGGCTCCCCTTTGTTTGACCATTGTCTGCAAAGATAAGTGTCTAACATTGTTAGTTCAAGCACATGCAGTGAATCAAGTGAATCAAATAGATTGCAGAGATAATACCAGTACACAGCAGCAGAAAATTTTGCAGAACACAGCACTGCGGACCGCACAAACATGACCACGGTTCGCGCTGGGCAAAGGCCCAGAATTCACACTCTCTGAATCTCCCACCGCGGTCCGCACAAAAATGCAATGCGGCCGCGGTGGGCCAACGCGGACCGCACAAGCATGAATGCGACCGCACTGGAGACTATTACTTTTCAATCACAAAAGCACCGCGGTCCACACAAAATTGTAACGCGGACCGCGTCAAGGCAGCGCAGTCGCGCAAAAATGACCGCGGACTGCGCTGAGCTAGGGTTTCCGGGTACTAAGTTAGGGGTGCATATTTTGCCATTCTTGTTCAAGTTATTACACCTACTTTGTCCCTACTCGGTTCACCCATTAATCAAGCATATTTGGAGCATTACCCTAGTTTTAAACTAACCTAAACTAACAGTTAAATAAAAAGAAGAAGCTAAACTACTGAACAAGCTATATAAAGAAATGAAAATAAGAAATAAAATTAATCATAAGTGCATGAAATGTTACCGAGTTTATGAGGGTTGAGTGCAAATAGTCCAAGAAGTCAGAAAAGTGGTCTTAGAAGGGGATGAACAATGTCCTATAGCTCTGAGTGTTCAAAGTGCGAAAAGGGTAAAATGAAGCCCTAGGGCCCTATTTATAGAAAAACTGGGGGACCCACACTCACCTACCAATGCGGCCACACAAAAGTGACCGCGGACCGCGCTGAGTTTCAAAATCCGAAGTTTCAGAAGGTAACCTTGCGCGGCCACGTTGGAGTGCACCGCAGACGCGAAGGTCCACCGTGGACCGCACAAATTTGACCGTGGCCGCAGTGGAAAACTTCAGAGAGCATGCATTTTTAATCATGCCAGCGCGGACCGCACAAAAGTGCACCGCGGTCCGCATTGGCAAATTCAGAGACTACCAGTGTTTTTCCTTTGTTTTGCACTGCTTCAACACAATCCCTGCAACATCTCACAAACAATTAGCTCAAAAATCCTAAGCTACAAAGAAAATCAAAGATAAAGAAAAAGACATGGGTTGCCTGCCAAGAAGCGCCTGATTCAACGTCGCGGCACGACGCATGTTACCATCACATCACTTCAAATGAACGAGTGCCACCACGTGGCTGTCATCAAATTTCCCCAAATAATGCTTGACACGATGCTCATTGACCCGGAAAACTTCACCATTCTTGTTCTTTAGATCAAGATCACCAAATAGAGTCTTACATACAACTTCAAATGGCCCACTCCACTTTGACTTGAGCTTTCCCAGAAATAACCTCAGCCGGGAGTTGAAAAGAAGAACCATATCACCAACCTTGAATTCCTTCTCCCGAGCATATTTGTCATGAACATACTTCATCTTGTCCTTATACAAGGACGAGCTGGAGTAGGCATGAAATCTAAACTCATCAAGCTCATTAAGTTGCTCAACACGGAGATTCGCCGCAACATCCCATTCCAAGTTCAACTTTCTCAAGGCCCACATAGCTTTGTGCTCCAATTCCACCGGAAGATGGCAAGCTTTCTCAAACACCAAACGATACGGGGACATACCAATTGTGGTCTTGTAAGCCGTCCGGTAAGCCCATAAAGCGTCATCCAACTTTTTCGACCAATCGGTCCTATTAGCATTTACCGTCTTGGACAATATACTCTTTATTTCTCGGTTGGACACTTCCACTTGACCACTAGCTTGAGGATGATAGGGGGTGGTCACTTTGTAATTTACTCAATACTTAGCAAGCAATGAGTCGAAAGCCTTGTTGCAAAAGTGAGACCCCCCATCACTAATGACAGCACGAGGGGTACCAAACCTTGTGAAGATACTCTTTTTCAAGAATGCCACAACACTTCGGGCTTCATTGTTGGGTAAAGCCACGGCTTCCACCCACTTTGAGACATAGTCCACCGCCACGAGAATATAAGTGTTCCCACAAGAGCTCACGAAAGGACCCATGAAATCGATGCCCCAAACATAAAAAATATCCACCTCGAGAATCGTATTGAGAGGCATCTCATCCCTTTTTGAAATTCCGCCGGCCCTTTGGCATGCATCACATCTCTTTACCAAGTCACTAGCATCTATAAACAAAGTCGGCCAATAGAAACTGCAACTCAAGATCTTTGAAGCCGTCCTCACCCCTCCATGATGGCCACCATAGGGGGAGGAGTGACAAGCCTCCAGTATGCTCAATTGTTCACCTTCCGGGACACATCTTCTAATCACACCATCCGTGCAAATTTTGAACAAGTACGGATCATCCCAATAAAAATCCAAACTATCCCGTTTGAGTTTCTTCTTTTGGTTGGAAGAGAGCTCACACAGGACAGTTCCGGTCACAATGAAGTTGGCGATGTGCGCGATCCATGGCATGTCACACATTGACACAGAAAGAAGTTGCTCGTCGGAGAATGCATCATTTATCTCAAGACCGTCACCTGGCCTCCCTTCTTTCTCTAGCCGGGACAAATGGTCCGCAACTTGGTTCTCACTTCCCCTCCGGTCCACTATTTCTAAGTCAAATTCTTGAAGAAGTAACACCCATCTCATCAATCTTGCTTTGGAATCCTTTTTGGTCATTAAATATCTAAGGGCGGCATGGTCCGTGTGCACAATCACCTTGGCCCCCATAAGATAGGGCCGAAATTTCTCCATGGCAAATACAATGGCCAATAACTCCTTCTCCGTCACCGTGTAATTCCGTTGAGCTTCATTCATAGTCTTACTTGCATAATACACGGGATGGAACATTTTGTTAACCCGTTGACCCAACACCGCCCCCACTGCAACATCACTAGCATCACACATTAGTTCAAAGGGCAAACTCCAATTAGGTGCTGTTATGATAGGGGTAGTGGTCAACTTGTGTTTTAAGAGTTCAAAGGCCTCCATGCATTTTTCATCAAAAACGAACTTGGCATCTTTCTCTAGTAGCTTGCACAGGATTCACAACCTTCGAGAAGTCTTTGATAAACCGCCGGTAGAACCCAGCATGCCCAAGAAAACTCCTCACCCCTTTGACAAAAGTAGGGGGAGGGAGCCTTGAAATCACCTCAATTTTTGCCTTATCTACCTCAATCCCATGTTTTGAAATCTTGTGGCCCAACACTATACCTTCTTCAACCATAAAATGGCATTTTTCTCGATTGAGAACGAGGTTAGTTTCTTCACAACGAGCCAAGACTCTATCCAAATCCACCAAGCATTCATCAAAAGAGTCACCAACCACACTAAAGTCGTCCATAAAGACCTCCAATATGTCCTCCACCATATCGGTGAAAATAGCCATCATGCAACGTTGGAAGGTCGCCGGAGCATTGCACAATCCGAATGGCATCCGGGAGAAAGCAAAGGTACCATAGGGGCATGTAAAACTAGTTTTCTCTTTGTCCTCCGGGGCAATTAAAATTTGATTGTAGCCCGAGTACCCATCCAAGAAACAATAGAATGCTCTCCCCGCAATACGATCAAGCATTTGGTCGAGGAATGGCAAGGGAAAATGATCCTTGTGGGTCACCTTGTTGAGTTTTCGGTAGTCCATGCAAACTCTCCACCCGGTAATGGTTCGAGTGGGAATAAGCTCATTGTTGTCATTGGGCACCACCGTCATCCCTCCTTTCTTTGGCACACATTGGACCAGAGAAGTCCACGAACTGTCAGAGATTGGATAAACCACACCGGCGTCAAGCCACTTGATAACCTCTTTCTTTACCACTTCTTGCATCGCCTTATTGAGTCTTCTTTGATGTTCAAGAGACGGCCTTGCATCCTCCTCCAAAATGATCTTATGCATGCAAAATGCGAGGCTTATTCCCCTAATGTCCGCCAGAGTCCATCCTATTGCAGTTTTTCGCCTTTGAAGCACCTCCAAAGTGGCCTCCACCTGCATGTTAGTAAGGCAAGAAGAAAGAATAACTGGAAGAGTTGAATTAGAGCCCAAAAATTCATACCTGAGGTGTGGAGGAAGTGGCTTGAACTCCAACACCGGTGGCTTCTCAATGGATGGCTTAGTTGGTGGAGTTTTGCGGTTTTCAAGATCCAAAGATAACTTCCTAGGATCATATGAATATGAACCGATACCATGCAATGTATTCACACACTCCACTCTGCTAGCATCATCATCGACATCCATGCCAAGAAGTACGGCCTCAAGAGGATCTTCAACATTTATCATGGAACTTGTGTCATCCACTATCACAGATGTGACAATGTCCACAAGTGAACACACTTCCGTGCTATTGGGTTGGCTCATTGATTTGCAAACATGGAATACCACCTTCTCATCTCCCACTCGGAATGTCAACTCACCTGCCTCAACATCAACCAAAGCCTTCCCCGTAGCTAGGAAAGGTCTCCCAAGAATAATCGGCACTTCAAAATCCACTTCACAATCCAATATGACAAAGTCGGCCGGCAATATGAATTTGTCCACCCGGACAAGAACGTCGTCAATTATACCCAAAGGCCGCTTCATCGACCGGTCCACCATTTGAAGTCTCATCGAGGTTGGCCTAGGTTGCCCAATTTCCAAAGTCTTGAAGACTGAATACGGCATCAAATTAATGCTAGCCCCCAAGTCACAAAGGGCCTTAGCAAACTCCGCACTCCCGATAGTGCAAGGAATAGTAAAAGCTCCAGGGTCTTCATGTTTCGTGGCCATAGAATGCACTATCGCACTAACTTGGTGCGTCATCTTTATTGTTTCACAATCCATGGAACGCTTGTTTGTGACCAAATCCTTCATGAACTTTGCATAGCTCGGCATCTTTTCAAGTGCCTCCACCAAAGGCACATTGTTTGTAAGGTTTTTCATCATATCTATGAACTTCTTGAACTGATTGTCACTATGTTGCTTTGCTAACCGCTGAGGATAAGGTGTAGTTGGTCTAGGCAAGGGTGTCTTAGTTTTTGGCACCACTGGCTCCGGAATATCAATTATGTGCTCCCTAGACGGGTTCACGGCCTCTTGAGTTTCCACCTTGGCCTCATCAATATCTATTCTCACTTCCTTGTTCATATTTGTCTCAACCACATCTTCAACAATCAAAGGATCCACATCTTATTGGAGCTCAACATCATCATTCACCACTCGATTTTCATTTGAGGCTGGCATTTCATCGCCTCTTCCACTTCTAGTTGTGACTGCCATTACATGATTGTTACCCCCCTTCGGGTTCACTACCGTGTCACTTGGTAGCGCACCCTTAGGTCGGGTATTTAAAGCTTGAGAATTTTGGCCTATTTGTACTTCTAGGATCCGGATAGATGTGTTATGCGAAGCCAATTGTGCATCAGAGTCTTGGTTCTTTTTCATCATCTGCTCGAACATCATCTCTATCCGCCCCATATCACATCCGGAAGAACCAGACCCTTGCGACTGAAAGGGGGGTGGATTGTTTTGTTGTTGGAACATGGGGGGCCTTTGAAAACCTTGCCCCCTACCACCATTATTCCACCCTCCTTGATTGTTATTGTTGTTGCTCCAATTATTGTTGTTCCCGTTCCAATTGCCTTGATTGTTACCTTGATTACCCCAATTGTTGTTCTGATTGTTGTTGTTCCAATTGTTACCGCCTTGTTGTTGGTTATTGTTATTCCAATTACCGCCACCTTGTTGATTGCCCTAATTGCTTTGGGGACACCATTGTTGATTTCCTCTATTTCCTTGGTAGTTATTGGCATTCCTCACTTTGATCATCATAGCACTCATTCGAATAACCATCACCATCATTGTTGTTGTCAAATTGCTCACCATTACCTTGAGGTTGTTGTTGCCCTCTTTGCCTCTTTTTCAACATAGAGACACTCTCCATTGCATTGACTTGGCGCGGGTTTTGGACTTGTTGCAATTGCGCCTTCGCCAATTGATTCATGGTTGTTGTAAGTTCGGCAATAGCCTGGCCATGATCGTTCAACTCCTTATGCAAGTGGATGACCGTGGGGTCACCTTGGGGCACATTCGCTCGGCTTTGCCATGCCGAAGACGTGTCGGCCATTTCATCAAGTACATCACATGCCTCTTGATAAGAAAGTTTCATAAAGTTCCCTCCGGCCAATTGGTTCACAATGCACTGGTTTGTGGTGTTGATGCCCCGATAAAAGGTTTGTTGTATCATCGCCTCGGTCATGTCGTTATTAGGGCACTCCTTCACCATTGTTCTATATCTTTCCCATATTTCGTGCAAAGGTTCCGTTGGCATTTGTTTGAAAGCTAGAATCTCATCCCGAAGAGCTGCCATATGACTTGGAGAAAAGAACTTGGCAATAAATTTGTCCGCCAATTCATCCCATGTGGTTATAGAATGATTAGGGAGCCTTTCTAACCAGTCCAACCCTTTACCCCTAAGAGAGAACGGGAAAAGCCTCAATCTCAACGCATCCTTGGACACGTTTGTTTGCTTGCTCCCCCAGCAATTATCTACGAACCCCTTCAAGTGCTTGTAGGCATTTTGGTCGGAGGCGCCCGTAAAATACCCTCTTTGCTCGAGCAAGGTCAGCATAACATTTGTGATTTGAAAGTTTCCCGCTCAGATTCACGGAGGAACAATGGCACTTGCATATCCTTGATTTGGCAGCACCAGAGGGACCGCTCTTGGAGGTGGCGGAGGAGGGTCTGGAACATTGTCATTTATATTGGCCTGGCGGCCTCTTCTTGGTCCGGGAGGTACAAGAGGCACCTCCTCATCTCCAATATCCTCTACCTCCTCCCCCGCGATCACGTTTCCAAGAGGGGTGTTTCCATTAAAGCCATAGTACCTGATTAATTGACACAAACAAAATTAGTAAACAAGAAGGAAAGAGAAGCAAAACACAAAACTAACCAAACAGATAGTCAACACCGTAAGCTCCCCGGCAACGGCGCCAAAAAGTTATTGCTTCCGACTCGACACTACACTAAGGTAGGAAGAGCGGGTCGCAATAGCTTTTACCCGAATAGTGGTTCGGGATCGAATTTCCACAGGGAGCTAGTAATGGAGTTGTAATATCTGTCTAGTCTAGAGTTGCGGTTGTGCTTCTAATGTCTCTTCAAACATATTTGGTTTTGATTTCTACATCTACCTTTATAAAGCTAATGATTGAAACTAAATTATGCTACGGGAATATTGCTAAGTTGTAATTAATATAGAGAAAGGCACTAGGGTCGTGCCATTGCCTAGGTGGCTAATTAACGGGTAGATGCTACTAAGGATAGATTGACATATTTGGGGCTTATGCTATAACCGTTGCACAATTTTACCCACTCTCACACCTCTCGGTAGAGAGAGTGATTTTGCCCAATTGACTCTCTCGAGACCAATTGGGTAGGCCAATTAGACTAAGCAACTAGGGTTCAAGTAGGGTGATTACTCTCTCGAGATTTAACCCGTTAATTGGGACTACCATTTCTCATGGGTCCATCCCAATTCCTTGTTGGTGCAATTTTGGGATCATAGACTCTCTTTCTCAAGAAGAGTTAAACCCACCAAGCTAGAATCAGTGTTTGCAACCACCAATCCTTAATTTAAACCTAAAATTAACCCAAATAACAAACACCCAATATCAATCTAAACTTAGATAGCAACACCCATCAATTACCCACACTAGGGTTGAGCCACAACCCTAGCTAGTGAGTTTAGCTACTCATGCTAGATGCAAAAATTAAAGAAATAGATGAGGAAGTAAACATATTAATTAATTGCTAGGAAGAAAATACAATATTGAAGAACAAAAGTGCCAAAAATGGCTAAACTATTCGGTCTCACGAGCTCAGCAGCTTCAGAATAATAAAACTTCTCCTAAAAATGGAAAAAGGTCCTATTTATACTGGGCTGGAAAAACTGGAAAAAAATACCCCTGCGGGGTCAGCGCGGACCGCGCAAACATGACCGCGGTAGCACTGGCTCTTGAACTATAGGTTTCTGCTTCTCTGATGTTGAGGACCGCGGACCGCGTAAAAATGTAGTGCGGCCGCACAGAAATGGACGCGGTCCGCTTTGCTTGAAAGGGGTCAAATTTTTGGCTCTCTGAATCTCTGCTCCGCGGACCGCGTAGAAGTGTAGCGCGGCCGCGGAGCCTGACCGCGGACCGCGTGGAAATGACCGCGGCCGCGTTGCCTTACCTTTGAATATGCCATTCTCTGAACCTCCTAGTGCGGCCGCGTTCACAGTTGCGCGGTCCGCACTAGGTTCTCTTTTCCTAACTTCCTTAGTCTTTGACACTTGAGCAGGTTTCACTCCTTTTCGAGCCGATATTTGACTTTTTTCGCTTTGTCGATCAAACCTGCAATCAAGTACAACTTGTGAGCATTTTGGGACTATTTTGTAGCAATTTACAACCAAAGCGTAGGCAAGTAGGGGTATAAAACACGTTAAGATTCTAACTTATCAGTAGGTCATACTATACCCTAAATCTTACTTCAATTTATTATTACTGAGGTCTACTATCCAACTCCAGGTTACTCTCTCACCGCTTATCCTATACGTATAAATCTAAGCCCTTTAACGCTTCCTTATTACTGTTAATCTAAAGAATGTCATCATAATCTCCTCTCATACTTTGGAAGTTTTATCCATCTATTATTGATTCACCTCAATGTTGATCTATAATCCACCACTGATAACTTGAAACCTCTTACGTAATACATTGTCACTAGGGCTCACGTCTCATTGGGGAACATGTGAAGTGGTTTTCCTGATCCACTTAGGGACGATACCATACTTTAATAACCGTATTTTATAGCATCCCAATGTGATTCGTCTAATGGGGGGGGGGGGGTATTCTAATCCCGTGCCATCCATGAAATCTCTTTTCTTTGAATCATTACTCAATCAAAGGCCTAAACATCTTCCTCTTATCATTTATTACAATTACACCCTTACATTCCGACTAGGGCAGCATTCCATCCCTTCTAAATTCTCCTAGTCTTAGACTTCTCTGAGTTAATTCAAGCTATACCGAGCTTTCTATAACTTACGTGTCACGTCCCAATTTCTCCCTCCGCGAGTTGTCGTGACGGCACCTAGTCTCTACGACTAGGTAAGCCTAACACTTTGCGGAAATGAAATAAAAGCATGAACATTAACTACTAACAGTGACAAATATCTAATAAGCAACAAAATTCCACTCGACACATACAATTATCACCTCTGAAATGTACAAAACAATTCCCAAAACCCGGAATACCGCAACTTACAAGCTACTAAGAAGTCTTAACTGTTCTATACATCATCTCTACAGAAAGAAGGAAAAATGAACATTGGGGGGGATAGAGGGGGACTCCGAGGATCTGCGGGCACGGGCAGATGTACCTTGAAGTCTCCAATAAGCTGCAGCGACTACAACTAGTGATGAGGCTGGTAAGATGAACCTGGATCTGCACACGAAAAACATGTGCAGGAAAGGGCATGAGTACACCACAACAATACCCAGTAAGTGCCAAGCCTATCCTCGGTCGAGTAGTGACGAGATTAGGTCAGGGACCTACTGGTAAAAAATATAACAGAATGAAATATCGCAGTAAGAGTAAATACATAAATTTAATAAGAAGTGCAGGCATGGAAGAGCAACAACTCAGAACACAAAGATAACAACAGGGGATCTCCCAGGATACTGTCCCGTAGTCCCAAACGTAAATGTGTAGGGGGGATCTCCCGGAATACAATTCTGTAGTTCCAAAGTAAATATACAATGCTGGGAATCTCCCAGAATACGGTTCCGTAGTCCCAAAGTAAATATGCAGTACAAGGGGATCTCCCAGAATACCGTTCCATAGTCCCAAAGTAAATATGCAGCTCAAACAATAGAATTACAACTACAACACAAAAATCCTACGATTTAGACTAAGTAAAAGTCAATGTAGAAGTAGGAAATTCACTAAGCATGCTGCACAGAGTTCAGATAAGCAATTAAGATACGTAGACATGCTGTTCTAAACTAAACAGGATAATTACATATGCTAGTGTAGCTCAGTTAAAGGAAAACATATATTTTACTTAATGGAAAAGGAGTTTTTCATCAAATACCCGTGTACGCACTCGTCACCTCACGTACACGATACTCATATATCAAACAGTACCAAATCCTAAGGGGAGTTCCCCACGCAAGGTTAGGCAAGCCGCTTACCTCGAACGAAGCTCAATCAATCAGTGACAATGCTCTTTCCACGAATATCCGACTCCGAATGGCCCAAATCTAGCCAAAATCAATTATATAACATAAATATAACTACATGGAACTAATCTAGCTAATGAAATCAAAGCTAAAGCGAGAAATTGGAAAATTGCCCAAAAAGCCTCCCTGGGCCCACGTCTAAGAATCGGGTAAAAGTCACAAAATATGAAAACCCATTCACTCACGAGTCAAAACATACCAAATTTACTCAAATTTGATACCAAAATCTCAATCAAAATCCCAAAATTCGGCCTTAGAACTTTTTCCCAAATTTTCCCCATTTTTCCAACTCAAATCCCTAATTAAATGATGAAATCAACAATGGATTAATGGAATTCAACCAAAAACGAGTTTGGAATCATTACCCAATAACTCCCTCTGAAAATCCTTCAAAGAATCGCCAAAATCCGAGCTCTCAAGTCCAAAAATGAAGAATGAATTCAAACCCTCGATTTTGCCCTTTTTTCTGCTAGTTAAACCGCACATGCGGTTATTTGCTCGCACCTGCGGCCCCGCACCTGCGGAAAAACCATCGCATGTGCGAAATCAACTTAAATGGGCTGGGACCGCATCTGTGAGCACTGGGCGCACCTGCGAGCCCGTTCTTACGGTCCCCAACCGCTTCTGCGCTTTCGCTTCTGCGGACCCCTCACCGCACCTGCGGCCCAAAGTGCGCAGGTGCGATTACACCAGGTGCAGCAACTTCAGCAATTGCCTAAGTCTCAAACAAATCCGTTAAGCACCTGAAACTCACCCGAGGCCCCCGGAACCTCAACCAACCATACCAAACAATCCTAAAACACCATACGAACTTAGTCGAGCCCCCAAATCACATCAAACAACGGCAAAATCACGAATCACCCTCCAGTCCAAACTTAATGAACTTGAAACGTCAAATTTCAACAACCGCTGCCGAAACCTATCAAACCACGTACGAATGACCTTTTAATTTTGCACATAAGTCATATTCAATATTACGAACCTACTCCAACTTTCAGAAACGGATTCCGACCCTGTTATCAAAAATTCCACTACCGGTCCAAAACTCTAAAAATTTGACTTTCGCCATTTCAAGCCTAAATAAGCTACGGACCTCCAAAACACAATCCAGACCCGCCCCTAAGCCCAAAATCACCCAACGAAGCTAACAGAATTGACATAACTCAATTGCAGAGTCATCTTCACACAATTCTGACTATGGTCCAAATTTTAAGACTTAAGCCTCCGTTTAGGGACTAAGTGTCCCAAACACTTCCAAAAACCAAAACGAAACCTCCCGGCAAGTCACAATAGTAGAAAAAGATATGGGGGAAGCAGTTAATAGGGGATCAGGGCTCTAACTCTAAAAATGCCGGCCGGGTCGTTACATCCTCCCCTTCTTAAAACAATCGTTTGTCCTCGAACGAGCATAGAAACATACCTGAAGTGGTGAAAAGATGAGGATAACAGCTGCACATATCTTGCTTGGTCATCCAAGTCACCTCCCCGTTCGGCTGACCCCGCCACTGAACCTTTACTGATGCAATGTTCTCTGACCTCAGCATTCGAACCTGCCTGTCCAAAATAGCCACTTGCTCCTCAACATACGATAGATCCTTGTCTAACTGGACTGAGCTGAAATCCAACACATGAGACGGATCGCCGTGATACTTCCGGAGCATCGAAACATGAAATACCGGATGAACTCTTACTAGGATGGGAGGTAAGGCAAGCTCATAAGCAACCTCTTCGACACGCCGCAGCACCTCAAAGGGACCAATAAACCTTGGGCTCAGCTTGCCCCTCTTTCCGAACCTCATTACGCTTTTCATAGGCGAAAGCTAGAGCAAGACCCGCTCTCCAACCATGCATACAACATTGCGAACCTTTCGATCCGCATAACTCTTCTGTTTGGACTGTGCTGTGCGAAGTCTATCCTGAATCACCTTAACTTCTCCAAGGCATCTTGAACCAAGTCCATACCCTATAATATGGCCTCGCCCGACTCGAACCAACCCACTGGGGACCGACATCGCCTACCATACAGAGCCTCATACGGTGCCATCTGAATGTTGGACTGGTAAATGTTGTTGTAGGCAAACTTCACGAGTCGCAAGAACTGATCCTAAGAACCTCCAAACTCCATCATACACACACTGAGCATATCCTCAAGAATCTGAATAGTGCGCTGGGACTGCCCGTCCGTCTTAGGGTGAAATGTTGTGCTCAACTCCACCCGAGTACCCAACTCCTGCTGTACGACTCTCCAGAACCGTGATGTAAACTGCGTGCCCCGGTGAGAGATGATAGATACCGGCACGCCATGAAGTCTGACAATCTCATAGATATAAACTCGAGTCAGATGCTTGGAAGAATAGGTAGTCATCACAGGAAGGAAGTGAGCTGACTTGGTCAGCCTACCAAACTGCATCAAACTTCCGCTGAGTCCGTGGGAGTCCAACAATGAAATCCATACTGATCTGCTCCCATTTCCACTCCGGAATCTCTAACTTCTGAAGCAATCCACTCGCCTGCTGATGCTCATACTTCACCTGCTGACAATTTAGACACCGAGCAATCTTTCTTCATCCTATGCCTCCAATAATGTTGCCTCAAGTCCTGATACATCTTCTCGGCACCTAGAATGGAGTACCGCGAGTTGTGAGCCTCCTGAAGAATCAACTCACGTAAACCGTCCACATTAGGCACACATAGCCTGCCATGCATTCTCAATGCTCCATCATCTTCAATAGTGACCTCCTTTGCATCACTGTGTTGCACCGTGTCCTTAAGGACAAGCAGATGGGGTTAATCATACTGACGCTCCCTGATACGATCATAAAGAGAAGACCGAGAGACCACACAAACCAATACTCGTCTCGGCTCAAAAATATTCAATCTCACAAACTGGCTGGCTAAGGCCTGAACATCCAATGCGATTGGCCTCTCTGCTGCTGGTAGATAAGCTAAACTCTGCAAACTCTCTGCCCGGCGACTCAAAGCATCGGACCACCACATTGGCCTTCCCCGGGTGGTACAAAATGGTCATATCATAATCCTTAAGCATTTCTAACCACCTCCTCTGACGCAAATTAAGATCCTTTTGCTTGAACACATGCTGCAAACTCCGCTGATCAGTATAAATCTCACAAGGGACACCGTACAAATAATGCCTCCAAATCTTCAAGGCATGAACAATAGCAGCTAACTCAAGGTAGTGGATAAGATAGTTCTTTTCATGCACCTTCAACTGTCTGGACGCGTAGGCAATCACCCTACGATCCTGCGTCAACACCGCACCGAGGCCAAGTCGCGACGCCTCACAATAAACCGTATAAGACCCGAACCTGAAGGCAGTACCAATGCTGGGGCTATAGTCAAAGCTGTCTTGAGATATTGAAATCTCTCCTCACACTCCTCTGTCCACCTGAACGGAGCACTCTTCTGGGTCAACCTGGTCATAGCTGCTGTAATAGATGAGAATGCCTCTACAAATCGATGGTAATAACCCGCCAAACCAAGAATGCTCCGGATCTCTGTAGGTGAGTAAGGCCTGGGCCAACTCTGCACTACTTCCACCTACTTCGGATCCACCTTGATCCCTTCACTCGATACAACGTGACCCAAAAATGCCACTGAATCCAACCAGAACTCAGATTTTGAGAACTTTGCATATAGTTTCTTCTCTCTCAAGGTCTGAAGCACAGTCCTCAGGTGCTGCTCGTGATCTTCGCGACTTCGGGAGTACACCAGAATGTCCTCAATAAAGACAATGACGAACGATTCTAGATAAGGCCGAAATACATTATGCATCAAATGCATAAATGCTGCTGGGGAGTTGGTCAGCCCAAATGACATCACAAGGAAGTCGTAATGACCATACCGAGTCCTTAAATTAGTCTTTAGGATATCTGGCTCCTGAATCTTCAATTGATGATAACCTGAATACAAGTCAATCTTGAAAAACACTCGGGCACCCTGTAACTGTCAAACATGTCATCAATGCGAGGCAAAGGATACCGGTTCTTCACTATAACTTTGTTCAACTAGCAATAATCAATGCACATACACATAGAACCATCCTTTTTCTTCACAAACAAGACAGGAGCACCCCAAGGTGACACACTGGGCCAAATGAAGCCCTTATCAAGCAGTAACTGTTCCTTTAACTCCTTCAACTCAAGAGAGGCCATGCGATAAGGAGGAATAGAAATGGGCTGAGTGTTCGACAACAAATCAATGACAAAATGAATATCTTTGTCGGGCGGCATGCTCGAAAGAT
The DNA here is from genome assembly GCF_001879085.1 of Nicotiana attenuata. Lineage (NCBI taxonomy): Eukaryota > Viridiplantae > Streptophyta > Magnoliopsida > Solanales > Solanaceae > Nicotiana > Nicotiana attenuata. The sequence goes on from NW_017673371.1 coordinate 74,245, forward strand.
CAGCTGGAAACACATCAGGGAAATCCCTTACTACTGGGACTGACTCAACTGTAGGGGTATCAATACTGACATCTCTCACATAGGCTAGATACGCGTCACACCCCTTCTCAACCATTCGTTGAGATTTAAGAAATGAAATAACTCTACTGGGAGTGTAATCTAAGGTACCCTTCCACTCTTATCATGGTAAACCTGGCATAGCCAGCGTCACAATTTTGGCGTGATAATCAAGAATAGCATAATGGGGAAAACTAGTCCATGCCTAAGATAAAATCAAAATCTACCATGCTGAGCAATAATAAATCAGCTCTAGTCTCAAAACCATTAATAACAATCAAACACGATCGGTACACGCGGTCCACAATAAGAGAATCTCCCACAGGAGTAGAGACATAAACAAGGGAACTCAAAGAATCCTAAGATACGCCAAAATGCGGGGCAAAATAAGATGACACATAAGAATAGGTGGATCCTGGGTCAAATAGAACCGATGCATCTCTATGACAGACCGGAACAATACCTGTAATGACACAATCGGAAGCAACAACCTCTATATGAGAAGGAAGGGCATAGTATCTCGCCTGGCCTCCCCCTCTAGGGCGGCCTCTACGTCCCCGACCTCCACCTCGAGCTGGATGAGCAGGTGGGGTGGTAGCTGGTGCTGAAATCATGGCCTGAGAACCCTGTGGAGCATGCTGTGGCTGAGAAGTTTGTGGAGGTGCACCCCTCCTAAGTCTGGGGCAATTCCTCACCATATGACGACTGTCACCATACTTAAAACAAGCTCTGGGAGGGTGAGGCTCCTGTGGCTCGTTCAGTCCAGGTCTGCTGGACTGACCGCTAAAAGCACCCTATGAAGGAGGCACACTAGATAATGGAGGCGCATAATAAGGCTCCTGAGGTCTAGGAGGAGCTGGAATACCACTGGTGTCTGGAAGAGCTGGATGAATGGGGACTCACATAACCCCTACCATGATGAACCGCAGTTGGGGCACGGGCACCAGAGTAATGGCCCAACTCTCGAGACCTCTTGGCCTGTCTCTCCTCCCTATCCCAAGCAAGCACGCCCTCCACTCTTCTAGCACTACTCACCACGTGTTGATACGAATATCCATCTCTAACTCCCGGGCCATGCTAGTCTTGATGCTGAGAATGAGTCCCTCAATAAACCGATGGACCCTCTCTCGAACTATAGAAACCAAGGCCGGTGCATGTCTAGCCAAGTCACTAAAATGGACTGCATACTCTAAAATAGTCATAGCACCCTCAGGCTTTAAGGAACATACTCTCTCAAAAACATGTCCAAGAACTGAGTCCATGTAAGGGAAGCTACCTCAGCCGGACTGTCCAACTCATAAGTACGCCACCACTGGTAGGCTGCTCCTCAAAGCTAAAAGGTAATGAAAGAAACCCCGCTCGACTTTGATATGCCTATAGTACGAAGGATACAGTGGCACTCCTCCAGATATCCCTGAGCATCTTCTAATGCTAGACCACTGAATGTAGGAGGGTCGTACTTCTTATACCTCTCGAGCCTCCGCTCCTCCTCATCTGAAACTGCTGCCCTACCCTCGGGCTGAGTTGGGGATACAGGAGGTGCAGATATAACCTCTTAGATCTGATCAACCTGAACCCGCTGCTCTGGGGTGCGGGCGGCAGGAATCTGTGCCCCTCCCCCAGCCTGAGATGTGGCTGCAGCAAGGGGAATCAACTCTACCTAAGCTAGAGTGTTGTACATGCTCATGAACTGTGCAAGAGTCTCCTAAAGAGCTGGTGTAGTAGTAGTAGGCGTATCAGGTGCCTGTTCCCCGACTGGAGCTACTAGTGGCTCCTCTGTAGCAGCTCGCTCGGGTACTGTGGCTTCATCACATGTGCATCATCGGTGTCTACCCCGACACCGGCCTCGGACGGCTCTAGTAGGGGCGCGGGTGCCTAGTCATATCCTGTAGCACGTGTCCTCACTAGCACGTGTCCTCACCATTTGTGAGAGAATAGAAGACAGAAGTTTAGAATTTCGAAGTCAATAATCTCACACGACAAGGAGTCAAATGAAGTGGGATTTTGCTAACAGTTCAATAGCCTCCCAAAGATAAGTACAGACGTCTCCGTACCGATCCACGAGACTTTAATAAACCGGTTTGTGACTCACAACTCCTATGAACCTAGAGCTCTAATACCAACTTTTCACGATCCAATTTCTCCCTCCGTGAGTTGTCGTGATGGCACCTAGTCTCTACAACTAGGTATGCCTAACACTTTGCGGAAATGAAATAAAAGCATGAAAATTAACTACTAATAGTGACAAATATCTAATAAGAAATAGAATGCCACTCGGCATATACAATTATCACCTCTGAAATATACCAAACAATTCCCAAAACCCAGAATACCGCAAGTTACAAGCTTCTATGAAGTCTTAACTGTTCTATACGTTATCTCTACAGAAAGAAGGAAAAATGAACATAGGGGGATAGAGGGGGACTCTGAGGATCTGCGGGCGCGGGCAGATGTACCTTGAAGTCTCCAATAAGTAGCAGCGACTGCAACTAGTGATGAGGCTTGTAAGATGAACCTGGATCTGCACACGAAAAACATGTAAAGGAAAGAGCATGAGTACACCACAACGGTACCCAGTAAGTGCCAAGCCTAACCTTGGTCGAATAGTGACGAGATCAGGTCAAGGCCCTACTGGTATACATATAATAAGAAAAATATAACAGAATGAAGTATCGTAGTAAGAGTAAATGCTAAAATTTTACAAGAAATGCAGGCATAGAAGAGCAATAGCTCAGAACACAGAGATAACAACAGGGGATCTCCTAGGATACCGTCCCGTAGTCCCAAACATAAATGTGCAGGGGGATCTTCCAAAGTACCGTTCTGTAGTCCCAACGTATATATACAGTGCTGGGGATCTCCCAGAATACCGTTCTGTAGTCCCAATAAAAATATGCAGTACAGAGGAATTGCTCGGAATATCGTTCCGTAGTCCCAAAGTAAATACACATCTCAAACAATAGAATTACAACTACAACACAGAAATCCTACGATTTAGACTAAGTACAAGTCAATGTAGAAGCAGCAAATTCACTAAGCATGCTGCACAGAGTTCTGATAAGCAATTAAGACACGTAGACATGCTATTCTAAACTAAACAGGATAATTACATATGCTAGTGTAGCTCAGCTAATGGAAAACAGATATTTTACTAAATGGAAATGGAGTTTTTCAACGAATAGCCCGTGAACGCACTCATCACCTCACGTACACGGCACTCGTATATCAAACAGTACCAAACCCTAAGGGGAGTTCCCTCACACAAGGTTAGACAAGCCACTTACCTTGAATCAAGCTCAATCATTAAGTCACAATGCGCTTTCCATGAATATCCGACTCCGAATTGCCCAAATCTAGCCAAAATCAAGTACATAACATAAATATAACTACAAGGAACTAATCTAGCTAATGAATCAAAGCTAAAGCAAGAAATTGGAAAATCGCCCAAAAAGCCTCCCTGGGCCCATGTCTCGGAATCGGGTAAAATTTAAAAAATATGAACACTGATCGGGTCCAAGCCTGCACTACTATTGAGTAGCGAGGGTGGTCGAAGCAGTTTTACCCAACTAGGTCGGGATCGGATCCACATGGAGTTAATTTGTTTGGAATTAGATTTTTATCTAAGTCTAGATGTGGGTTTTGCTCTTAATTACACTTCCACATATGAGCACGTGATTTTTTCCCTATATGAATTACTCCTATAAAATCTAAGAAAATAAAATTTTCCCAATTTTTTGCAATTTTATAGGATTTTGTGGGAATTTGTGCTAATTGTTTGCATTTCTATGCATGTTTACTTTTGTTAAAATCATGAAAATTTCAAAAAGAAATACCATGCATTGCATTTAGGTTTTATTTTTTTTATATTTTTAGGTTTAATTAGTTAATTATTTGTTTTATTAAGAAATAAAAATCACAAAAATGGCTCATTTTACATTTTACCTTTTAACTTTTAGATTATTGATTTTTCTCTTTTAATTTAGGATCAAGTAATTTTTATAATTAGATAATTAGTTAGTTTTACAATTTTAGATTAATTTAGGAATTTAGCTTAGGATTTTTAATTAAAGAAAAGAAAAGAAAAAGGAAAACCAAATAGGAAATAGTTGGTTAATTGAAAAAGGGTTTATTTTTCGAATTTGGGCCATTTCTTTAAGCCAAAACCAGCCCAAATATTAACCTAGACCCAGGCCCAAAATCCCTTACCCGGTCGACCCCGTTTATACCCAAAACGACGCCGTACCATTCTTGTTTTGATCCCAGCCGTTGATCACTTTGGATCTAACGGCTGGAAACTAACCAACCCTTTACTATATCAGTGTCCGAAACATTACCCCCCCCCCCCCCATTTCGAAACCCCCTCAGTCTATCTCTAACATCCAAACCTAAAGAACCCCTAGCCGCCCTAAAATACCTCACCTTCTCCGCCGCCCACTACCACCGAAAATCGCCTCACGGCGGTTCCGGTGTTCCAAATACCACCAAACTTTCAGCCCATAATCTCCGTCCTCTCCTTATTCTAAATCCCCAAATGGGTCCCTTCAAATCCCCACCAATCTCCTTCGATTTCAGATCTAAAACACCAACCCCAATAACCCTAACTCATTCAAACCGCCCCAAGTCCACACCCTACAATCACCAGGCTTCTGCAAACCCAAAACACCCAACAATTTCCCCTAATAACCTTTGAAGCTCGTCGAATTTTGGATCTAGGGTTCGACCCTTTCGGGTTTTGGGGATTTTCTCAAGGTTTTTGCTTGCTTTGGCTGGAAGTTTGCCCAACTAGGTTACTCATTACCGAAGTAACCATTTGGGTCAACTTCGAGCCTTTCGAAGCATTTTGAAGCTTGGCTAGTCCTCCGCCCTGTTTTCTCGGTCTCTTTGCCAAAATTCAGCCGGTAAATCCTTCACCTCCATTCTTCGTTTCCGTTTTATTTTTGTTTCTGTGTTCTTTTCCGTTTTTTTTTCTTTTTCTTTATTTTTCTTCTTCTCCATAGGTTTTGTTTGCATGATTAGTTTAGAACGTTCATCAAACGGGTTTCATTCACTTTTAATTAATCAATTATGTTTATTTCACTTTTAGCATGTTTGAATTTTTGGATAATTACAATTTGCCTTAGGTTAATTAAGAATGAGCTCGATTAGTCGCTTTAGGGTAATTCAAATAAGCCGATTAGTCAATTGAGTGCTTGTTTCTAATTTGCACCATTTTTCTTTTTTGAATGTTTGGATTTTGTGATGACTGGATGAAAGTGGTATAGGCCTGAGTTAAATGTCACACTTGGGCCTGTTTGAAGCCATTTAGCCACGAATTGGGTCTGTGTTGGGCCATTTGGCCATGGTAATGGGCCCAGGCTTAAGGGGTTTAACCAAGCAATCAGAATTTTAGGTCAGGTTTAGTTAGAATGGAAATAATCAGTAAATGGGAGGTTAAAAGTGGAATTTAACAAAGGTTGAATATTAAGAAGTTTCTAGAACTTGGGGCGGCTGTCCCCATTTGGTTAGCACAAAAATGCTGAGCCAATAAGGGACAGCCAGCTGTTCCAGGTGGTTAAAAAAGATGCCTTTTTTAGGCTGAGGGAATATTTCCCTGATTTGGTTTTCAGCACATGGCCTTTTAGGTCTATAAGTAGTACCTTTTCTTTCACTCATGAGGATACATTCAGTATCGTCCTCTGCCTAAAAAGTTCTGAAAAAACGCATAAGAGATTCAGACCCTAAAAAATACTAAAAAGTTTTTGCATTGTTTTTTGTTAGAAATTGGCCGAAATTGTTCCTTGGTTTCCCTAAGTAGCAAGATTTTCAGAGCTTTCATGGGAAATCTGGTTTTCTGGGTTTAAAAAGGATTCAAAGAAGCTGAAACCTGCTGTTGATGGCTACTGTTTCATCATCCTTTTTGTGCTGAAGCTTTGTTTCTATTTTCTCTTTGCTGTTTTCAGGTATGTCATGAACTTTGATGTGCGAAACATGAAGTCTGTAGCTCGTTTCTTTGAGATGATTTGATGTTTTAGTTTTATGTTGTGGTTTAGTTGCTCATTATGCAGTTTTCTTTTCAGCTCTAATTAAGCATGTTATAGCTATTAGTGGATATGTGATATGGTTGTAATATTTATGACTTGGACATTCAACTTAGCTTAGTGGTCTCATATGTGTTGAATATTTTCTTATTTATCATTACTAGAGATCCGGATGCATAGTGGACTGCCAAAGAATGAGTGTATGTTTAAGTGGGCAAGGTCTGTAATTCCAGCCTACAATTTATGATTGCTAGTTGTATAAGTAACACCATGCTTAGATCTCATGTAGTTTATGAATGAATCCAGGATGTGATTTTGTTAATGAATACTAGCAGCATGTTTAAATAGACCAGCTATAATAGTTGTTGGATATTTTGTATTCTTAGTAATAAGGTAATTGAAATTTAGGCACAAGAGAAATTGGGCCCAATCGAGGCCTGGGTGCCAAAAGTCTTTCATTTGGGATAACTGAGCCTGGCAAAGGCCCAGGTGAGGCAACCTGGTCGAACTTAGGTTGAGTTTCTGTTGAGCTCAGCTTTAGGCCCAAATGATCTCACACTTCTTTTAATAAGACTGTTTCTCTTATATGACATAAAATGGCCCCAGTTAAAGGCATGACAATGGCAAACCAGCCTGTACCCGTCTGTGTTCCTTCGCCTGCTTACTGGGTCAACTTCGAGCCTAGTTGGCCTGTCCTTACCTGTTGTTAGTCCAATGGGCTACCGCTGGCCTAAACCTCTTAAAAGCCCAGCATGTATGGTTATATACATTAAGTCCAATTTAGTTGTAGGTAAGAGTACCCTTAGGCCTAATTAAATGTCGTTCTTCTAAATGGTTTGAGGCGTGCCATCTTTCATTATATCATTCATGGCCCTCACAAATACTATAATTTAGATATCCTAAAAGGAACATTCGTAGTTTGCTTTAGGCACGAATTAATCTATTGTCGTGATTGTGGACATGTTCGCGTGACATGGTTACGATTTTTAAAAACAAAATCGAAGTATGCGTTCGCGCAACTTCGACTAAACATTCTTAATAATAATAAAGCGTTACTAATTGTGGACACGTTCGCGTAACATGATTTTTGATGCACCAAGCAAATGGGTACATATATGCGTGACCTGTTTTCAAGATAATTTCTTAATTAAAAAGGCAAATGCACATAGGTTCTAAAATTGATTAATGAAACAATTTGATTAAGCCAAGTATGATCAAAGCGACCGTGCTAAAACCACGGAACCCGGAAATGCCTAACACCTTCTCCTGGGTTAACAAAATTCGTTACCCGGATTTCTGTGTTCGCGGACCATTAAACCAGAGTCAAATCTCCTCGATTCGGGATTCTAAACCGGTGAATTGGGACACCATAAACTATCCCAAGAGGCGTATCTGATCTTAAATAATAATCCCGTTTCGATTGTCACTTAAATTGGAAAAAACTCCCCTATACCCCCTTTCGGGGTAAAAAAAGGAGGTGTGACAGCTCTGGCGACTCTGCTGGGGACAGGAACCCAGAACTTCTGGTTCAGGGTTCAAGAATTCAAGCTTGTTAATATGATTTTGCTTGGCTTTATTTATTGTTAATATTATTGTATTTTGTGAACCCAATGTGCTAATTGCCGTTTATTTGCCATTTCAGTATTGCTTGAATGTTATTAAAATGCTTTCTTACGCCACCCTTCTAAGTCTTCTAAAAATTGGTGCAAACATACGCGTGGCCCACTTTCTGTTAGAAGTCATACCAGTTAGAGCGAGGCTTGGGTCAGCAACAAGGCCGGGCAGGCTTTCATGCTCTCGGTACGTTGCCCCCACCTCGGCTCGAGTTGTCCACTCGGGTAAGCCTAGTCTAGAACACAACCCCAGGTTTAATCCTAGAAGAACATAACCTCATGCCGGATCCCTAGTAGGAACGTTTGTTTGCATCACGTGCATTTGACTTAGGGGACTCAACACAGGGGTTGGGTCCGTCTAGAACAGGTGTACCCAAAATAATAGACCATCCTGATGCATCTTACGTGCTATGTGAACATTTATTTGTTTCGGCCTGCATGCTGACCAGCTAGGAAAGGCAAATAGGGGGAAAACCAAGAGTGGCGTAGAAAGGAAATAAACCCGATTTTAAAAATCTTGGTATTTGAAAATGTCCCGAAACTCTGCCAAATTTTTCCAAAAATAGAGGGATTTGAAAAAGACAAAAAAAAAGTAAAAAGAGTCATTTCAAAATGAGTCACTCGTGTTTTCATTTAAAATTATGTCAAAACTGCCCGAACTACGCAGGTCTGATTCTCACCGGATGTGGGATACGTAGGCAACCTACGTAGGGTTCGACATCTTTTTCAAAAATTTAACCAAATAAAGTGAAGACGTAGGTAGGTCTCTATGTCAAGAATAAGCCGACCAAGCTTCGGTGCCGTTCTCACCGAGATAGCCTTAAAATATTTTTCAGTTGTTGAAGGGCTATTTTCGTAGAGAATGAACAGATCTGTCAGTAAGGGGTCATTTTTTTTATGTATCTTCCCCCGGCCTCAAAATTTACTTGAAATTGCGAAGAGGCCACATTTACGAAAACAACCACTTTTGTGCAGAAGGGGAAAGGGTCATTCTTTTGGGAGTCAAGAACTGTTTCCTCAAAAATCCATCAGAGTCAACCCTAACCCTAACCCTTCACAGGTACCAAGATGAACACTATCCAAGACCCGAAACTACTGGTCATAGAGCAGGCTCAGTTGCACTTGCGCATGTGGTGGTATGATTTGGATAAAGATGGTCAAGGCTGGGTGAAAGAACAGTTGGGTGCTCTTACCGACATATTGGAAATCAAACCACGGGAAGATTTGGTCAAAGCTTTGGTAACCTTTTGGGATCCTGTGCATAATGTCTTTCATTTCTTGGATTTCGAGATCACCCCTACACTGGAAGAAATACCTGGATACATTTATTTCGGCTGGGACTTGAGAAAACAATAGCTGATATTCCCGAGAGCCTTATCTGTGCACAAATTCTTTGATCTTCTTAATATCAGCAAACAAATGAAGAAGGCTCATGTGGACAAAGGATGTTGTTCCTTTCAATTTCTGTATTCCAGATTTGGGCATTCGGTCGGGTTTGAAACATATGAAAAAGGATTGAACAACAAACAGGGCAAGAACCTTTGGCAAATTCATCGTATGTTCGCCTTCATAGTTGCATTCCTGGGAATCATAGTCTTTCCAAATGCAGAAGGGACGGTAGATACCCGCATGGCTAGAGTTGCACAAATCCTTACTACAAAGAAAGATCACACACTTTCTCCTCTAGTACTGGCAGATATTTACCGGGCATTGACATTGTGTAGATCCGGGGCTCAATTCTTCGAAGGCTGCAGTGTTCTTCTACAAATATGGTTGATCGAGCATCTCCGCCTTCACCCCAAATTCATGAGCTATGGTTCAAGCAAAGATAACTTCATCAAAAGCTACGAGGAAAGGGTGAAAGATTACAATGCTCCGGAAGGGTTTGAAGCTTGGATCTCCCATCTGAAAGCTCTAAAAGCAAATCAAGTCGAATGGACTATAGGATGGCTCCCGGGGACATAAATCATACATATGAGAGCTACAAAGGGTTACTTAATGCTGATGGGTTTGAGGAGTGTCCAGCCATACGCACCACAGAGGGTCTTAAGGCAGTTAGGGAGATATCACGTGGTACCTGAAGATGAAGATTTAACCACCCAGGTCATCGAGCTCCATCTAGAGGCCGCATTGCCCGAGGCTTTAGTCCAGCAGGATTGGAATAGTTGTCGGTATCTATAAAATGGCACCCAGGTACCAGATGTTGCAAAACGGGAAGTGGATCCGAATTATGCAGTGTGGTTTGAAAGAAAGTCTGGTGTAAGTAATGAGTCAGAGCCCGAACCAGAGCCAGAGAGACCAGCAAAGAGACCGCATGTGTAGGCTTTTGATGACAAAGTCAAGGAAAGGTTGGCCTGGGGAGAGAAGGAGAAAAAGTATCAAGCTACCATTCAAGCTCTGAAGAGAAATTGAGAAACGTTGAGTTCAATAATGACCTACAAATGCAAGAAGCCGAAGGAGAAAGAAGGAAATTGGCCCAGGAAAATGAAGCCCTACGAGCTCAAATTCAAAGAATGAAAATCGCCGCTGAAAATCCAGCCAGAAGCAGACAAGATGAGAAACTCATAAACGGCCTTAGGAGAAAGGTGTATGATTACGAGGCTGACCTGCAAAAGACCGAAAAAGGAATCAATAAAAGCCCAAGCCAATTTAGCTAAGAGTGCGGAGGGACGGGCAAGTTTCGTCCGACAGTTGAAGGAGAAGTACGACAAAGGAATGGTGGGTCTAAAGAAAAGGGTCAATGTCCTTGAAACAAAATTACCAAGCAGGCGAGAGATTTCAAAGCAGAAAGGGAACATTGCTATGCCTTGATGTCGCAGTTAGAAAAGGACCTGCAACAGCTTCAAGAGCAAAATTATACTACCGAACAAGTTTTGGGGGCCCGATCTCAGCAGATTGGACGGTTGCTACAAGAGAAGGGTATTATCAGGGAAAGGGTTAGGAGGATTGTGGAATACATTGTGATGAAGTGCCACGAGTGTGAAGACATGACCCGGTCCATGTTCTTCGCTTCAGTTATGATTTTTGTCTGACAGATCATGGATGACCTATTTCGCCTCCAAGAAGACATGGCGCATAAGCCCGCAGCAAGGCCAACTGGAGCAGCAGTGGAAGCATTTATGTATTCTTGATTTTATTTTTCGAGTCTCTATTGCAATTTCTTTTAGAGTCTTGTTTTAGTATTTGAAAATGTTTAAGTCTGTAAGGAAGTCGTTGTAATTTTTGATGTTTCTATCGTGTTTTATTTTATAACATTTGAAGAAAAAGAAAAGAAAAAATGAAAAAATATGTCTTTCTTTTATTTCGCATTTATCCCCAGAAGTACGCTTGGTCTGATTCATGCGGCGTCATGATACGTAGGCAATCCCCACAGGATTCGATCATAACCATAAATTAAAAAAGAAAAAAAAAGAGGAAATTGAGGGGAAAGAAATAAGGGCAAAACAAGAGAGGAAATAAAATGCGAGAATAAAAGAAGAAAAACAAGAACCAAGCAAAGAAAGGCAGGAACAAAAAGGAAAGAGAGAAAGAAAAATGCAAAATGAAAAGAATTAGTGAAAGCCGGGATGAAGCATGCAACCGTTCAAATGCATAATAGAAGTGGTTAACTTCTTAGGTGCATTGCATTCCCAACGTGCGGTTGCCTATATGTTAAGCTCTTAATCGCTAACAAGTTTGCTTGTTGTCAACGAGTTCAGGCAGGTGGGTGGTTTGTTCGGCATTCTGGCAAGTCACCCGTACGATACTAGATCTAAGAACAAGGGGAACATGGCTGGCAAAGAATTTGATTCGAGTGTTATTGACCCGCCAAGGGAGGTAGAAGAGTCTGAGCCCGGTATGAAAGAAGAGTTGTATAAGCTGAAACACCAGATGGCTGAGATGTACTAGGCGTGGATGACAGGGCACCCTCCACCGTCATACCCTGCCAACCCCGCTTTCGTCCCACCATTAGCTCAAGAACCCCCTGTCATCGATCTATCCTCACAACATACCCCAAGCTTCAACCCTTACCACCAGTATACGGGTTCCTCCTCCTAAACTGTCCAAGCTCCATTAGCCAAATCAACTGCATGTCCCCCTCCACCAGCTACCCCTGTTTTCGTGGCACCTCCACCAGCCACCCTCGACCGGTCATCCAGTGAACCGGCACTCCAAGCCCAAGACAACCAGTATTACGCCCCGGAGCCCACATTCAAAATCCCTGATCACTACTCATATACCCCCCGTTTCGATCTTCTTGTCGAGACCGAGAAATTACCCAAAAATCTAGAGCAGGAGGGGATGTTTAGGAAGGTAAGAAGCCTGGAACAATCGCTCAGAAATGTGCAGGGATTGGGAGGCCAAGTGAGCGTAGCCTACAAAGATCTGTGTCTGTTTCTTGATGTCCAGTTGTCTGCTGGATTCAAAATGCCCAAATTTGACTTGTATGACGGGCACGGGGACCCCGTGGCCCACTTAAGGGGATTTCGCAGCAAAATGAGAGGAGCCGGTGGAAGAGATGAGCTGTTAATGGCATACTTTAGCTAAAGTCTGAGTAGTGCGGCATTAGAATGGTACACGTGTCAGGATCACATCAGATGGTATACCTGGGATGATTTGGTCCAAGCATTTGCGCGGCATTTCCAATACAACATAGAAATTTTTCAAGATCGTCTGTCTTTGACTAAGATAGAGAAGAAGCCGGGAGAAAGTTTCAGGGAATATGGTTTTCGATGGAGGGAACATGGAGCACGAGCCAACCCTCCCATAGAGGAAAGTGAAATGGTAGAATACTTTCTTCAGGCTCTGGAGTCTACTTACTTCGGTCATCTGATATCGGCAATAGGTAAGTCCTTCAACGAGGCAGTGAAGATGGGCGGTATGGTAGAAGAAGGGCTTAAATGAAGCAAGATCATGAGCTACTCAGCTATCAAAGCAACCACCCAAGCCATTCAGAATGGTACTGGAAGAGTGATCGGAAAGAAGAAGAAAGAAGATGTTGCAACAGTTGACTCGGGATCATGGCACGGTCCGAGGGGCACACCCACCATTACACCCAGCCTTGACCCTATCACCGAACCTACACCCAAACCCCATATAATCCACCTCAACACTACTTTCCATCACCAGACCCTCAGTATTCTGTCCACCACGCCCAGTCATACACTCAACCTCCTTCTTACCCACAATGGCGTGCCCCAGCCCCACAGAACACCTACCCAGCTCCACAAAATGCTTACCCACCTCCGCGAACCTACCAAAACCTTGCCGGTCCAAGTTTCCGGCCCAAGCCAGTATTCAGGAACGAGAGGTACAGCGGATGAAAACTTTCACCCCGCTGGGGGAGTCTTATACCAGCCCATTCCAGAGATTGAGGCAGTTGGATGTGTTGAGGCCAATTGAGTCAAAGTTGCCAAACCCGCCTCCAAGGAATCTTGATTACTCCCTCAGCTATGCATATTGTTCTGGTGCTCCCGGGCATGATATGGAAAAGTGCTGGCACTTGAAAAATGCCATCCAAGAGCTCATCGACACAAACCAGATTGTGGTCCAAACTCCGGAAGCACCCAACATCAATTAGAACCCGTTGCCAGCCAATGATGAAACAAACATGATCGAGATAGTACACAGGGATGGAGAGCCCAAGAAGCCTTCACAATCCATCATGATGATCCGGTCTAGTGAGGTTAAGCCAGTCAAAGGTGCAGTTATCACAAAAGCCGCCTCTTCGATAGATGAAGGATTAGCAGACAAGTTGAGCATGCCAAATGATAAGCCATCTGTGGTAATTGAGAAGAGATCCCTAAGTGATGCTGTAGCAAAGCAAGAAAAGTAGAAGGTGATCGTGCCAGGGTTGGCGAACAAGCCTATCATAATTGTAGAGGGTTCCCGCACGGACCCTGTCATCATCAAGCCTGTAATCCAGCTGCCGGTAATCAACACCAAGGCTATCCCATGGAACTTTGAGCGGGTGATAGTGACCTATAAGGGGAAGGAAGTGAAAGAAGATGTTAATGAGGCCCAGGGATTAACTCGTTCAGGGAGATGCTTTGCCCCGGAAGAGTTAAGGAAAGCTAAAAAACTTAGAGACAATCCAGTTCTAGAAAAGAAACCAGTCACTGAAGAAGAGGCGGAGGAGTTTTTGAGAAAAATAAAGGTACAAGATTACTCCATCGTGGAACAATTGAGAAAGACCCCTGCCTAGATTTCCTTGCTATCATTGTTGATCTATTCAGATGAGCATCGACGGGCCCTGATGAAAATTCTGAACGAAGCTCATGTCCCCGACAAAATCACAGTGAACCATTTGGAGAAGATTGCCAACAAGATATTTGAGATGAACAGGGTCACCTTCTCTGATGACGAGTTGCCTGTGGAAGGTACGAACAAAACAAAGCTCTCTATCTTACAGTGAAATGTAGATTCTATGGTCACTAGGGTGTTGGTTGATAATGGTTTTAGTGCGAACATTTGCCCTCTCTCCACTCTGCACAAGTTGAAAATTGATATTGAAAGGGTCCACAAGAACAGTATATGCGTCCGAGGTTTTGACGGAGGGGGAAAAGATTCTGTTGGTGATATTGTGCTCGAACTGACAATAGGGCCAGTCGAATTTACAATGGAGTTCAAGGTACTGGATGTGTCCGTCTCTTACAATTTGCTGTTAGGTCAGCGCTGGATACATGCTGCCAAAGCGGTCCCGTCCTCTTTGCACCAGATAGTCAAGTTCGAGTGGGACAGACAAGAGATTATCGTGCATGGTGATGAGAGCCTGGTTGCTTACAATGATGCCTCTGTCCAGTTTATGGAGGCCGAAGAGGATCAAGGGCCTTGGGTCTACCAAGTTTCTGAAACAGTGCCAGTTGAGAAGGTTCCAGAAGGGAAGTGCATTCCGGGACCAAAGTTAGCATCCGCATCTGTCATGGTGGCGTCTGAAATGCTGAAGAATGGTTTTGTGCCAGGCAAAGGCCTGGGCGCTTCTTTACAACGTATCGTGCAGCCAGTGTCTCTGCCTAAGAACTTGGGTACGCTTGGTCTAGGATTCAAACCCACAGCGGAAGACGTGAAAAGGGCTAAAAGGTCGAAACAGAAGGCGTGGGCACTTTCGAAGCCTATCCCTCGTCTCTCTAGGTCCTTTGTCAAGCCAGGGGCCATGAAACACACAGTGTCAGCAGTTCCAAATCCTGTGGTTAACATTGATGAAGAGTTAATTGAAAGGTTCCAGAGGTTGTTTGATGATGTGAACATGGTAGAAATTGGAGAAGTTTCCAGCAAAGCGGATGTGCAATTCGTCGGGCCGAAAGTAAAGCTTAACAATTGGAAGGCTACTCCTCTCCCTACTCGGAAGGAGTTTTGGTAGTTTGCTTTATTTTCCTTTCAATTTGGGTTATTCCAGGGTTGTAACCCAGATTTTTATTTTTCGCTTGTTTGATGTACAAACCCTTTTATCCTTTATTTTCAATGAAATGCAATTTCCCTTTTCCATCATTCCTAATAGGTTTTATTTTTCTTTTGTTTTCTTCCTTGTACAGTTCTTTTTATGCTGGTTTCAATGACATGACATGCATGAGGAATCTTCGGCCAAGTCTTAAAAGCCAATCTAATTTTGAAATAATAATCCAAGAAATAGAGTGTGATGAGGATGAGGCATTTGAGGAAATCAGTAAAGAACTAAATCATTTTGAAGAAAAACCCAAGCCTAATTTGAATGAAACCGAAGCAATCAATTTAGGAGATCCAGATAATGTTAGAGAAACCAAGATAAGTGTCCATCTTGAACCAGAAATCAGGGAAGAAATAATCAAAGCAATGTTTGAATATAAGGATATTTTTGCATGGTCGTATGATGACATGCCGGGCTTGAGTACCGACTTAGTGGTCCATAAATTGCAAACTGATCCAGATTTCCCTCCCGTCAAGCAGAAATTAAGGAAGTTTAAGACCGACATGAGTGTGAAGATCAAAGAAGAAGTCACAAAGCAGCTTGATGCAAAGGTCATTCGAGTCACGCGGTATCCCACATGGTTAGCTAATGTTGTGCCTGTGCCAAAGAAAGATGGTAAGACCAGAGTATGTGTTGATTACCGTGACCTCAACAAAGCAAGTCCGAAGGATAACTTCCCATTGCCAAATATCCACATTTTGATTGATAATTGTGCCAAGCATGACATTGGGTCTTTCGTGGATTGCTATGCGGGATATCATCAGATCATAATGGATGAGGAAGATGCAGAAAGACGGCATTTATCACACCGTGGGGAACATATTGCTACCGAGTCATGCCATTTGGTTTGAAAAATGCTGGGGTAGCTTACATGAGGGCGATGACCACCATATTCCATGACATGATATACAAGGAGATTGAGGTTTACGTGGATGATGTGATCATAAAGTCCAGGAAGCAGTACGATTACGTCAGGGTCCTGAGAAAGTTTTTCCAGAGGCTCCGCAGGTACAATCTTAAGCTCAACCCTACAAAGTGTGCATTTGGTATTTCGTCGGGAAAACTGCTAGGGCTCATAGTCAGTCGGCGAGGCATTGAGTTGGATCCGTCAAAGATTAAGGCCATCCAGGAATTACCACCGCCAAAGAATAAGACTGAGGTGATGAGTTTGCTAGGGAGGTTGAACTACATCAGCAGGTTTATTGCTCAACTCACGACCACTTGTGAGCCCATCTTTAAGTTGCTAAAGAAGGATGCTACGGTCAAATGGACTGATGAGTGCCAGGAAGCATTTGATAAGATCAAGGAGTATTTGTCAAACCCACCTATGTTGGTCCCACCGGAACCCGGGAGACCTTTGATTCTTTATTTGATAGTCCTGGATAATCATTTGGTTGTGTGTTGGGTCAACATGACATCACTGGAAGGAAAGAGCAGGCCATCTATTATCTCAGCAAGAAGTTCACATCCTATGAGGTTATGTATACTCCCCTTGAAAGGACATGTTGCGCCCTGACTTGGGTAGCATAGAAGTTGAAGCATTATCTGTCATCTTGCACTACTTACCTCATTTCTCGCCTGGATCCTTTAAAGTATATCTTTCAGAAGCCTATGCCCACAGGAAGACTCGCAATGTGGCAGATTTTGATCACGGAGTTTGACATCGTCTATGTGACTTGGACGGCGATGAAAGCCCAAGCTTTAGCCGATCACTTGGCCGAGAACCCGGTGGATGAAGAATATGAACCTTTGAAGACTTACTTTCCTGATGAAGAGGTAATGCATATTGATGAGGTCGAGCAGGATGAAAAGCTCGGTTGGAAACTCTTCTTTGATGGGGCTGCTAACATGAAAGGTGTTGGAATAGGAGCTGTGCTCATTTCTGAAATAGGGCACCACTACCCTGTCACAGCTCAGCTCCGTTTCTATTGCACCAACAACATGGCTGAGTACGAAGCATGCATTTTGGGTTTAAGGTTAGTTGTGGAAATGGGAGTCCAGGAAGCGCTAGTTTTGGGAGATTCAGATCTGTTGGTGCACTAGATTCAGGGAGAATGGGAGACTCGAGATTTGAAGCTCATACCATATCGACAATGTCTGCAGGATCTTTGTCAGCGGTTCAGATCAGTGGAATTCAGGCATATCCCTAGGATCCATAATGAGGTTGCTGACGCCTTGGCTACTCTGGCGTCGATGTAACATCATCCAGATAAGGCTTATATTGACCCTTTGCATATTCAGGTCCGTGATCAGCATGCTTACTGTAACATGGTGGAAGAAGAACTTGATGGTGAACATTGGTTCCACGATATCATGGAGTACATCAAGTCGGGGGTATTTCCGGTACAGGCCACGGGAGATCAAAATAGAACAATTCGACGTTTGGCAAGTGGATTTTTCTTAAGTGGAGGAGTTTTGTACAAAAGAACTCCAGATCTTGGATTATTGAGATGCATAGATGTTAGACAAGCCACAACTATCATGATCGAAGTGCATTGCGGAGTTTGCGGGCCGCATATGAGTGGGTATATCCTGGCAAAGAAAATTCTTCGAGCAGGTTATTATTGGCTCACCATGGAATGAGACTGCATCAACTTTGGTCGTAAGTGTCATCAATGCCAGGTGCATAGTGATTTGATCTATTCTACCCCATCTGGATTGCATACAATGTTCGCGCCTTGGCCTTTCGTTACTTGGGGCATGGATGTCATCAGACCAATTGAGCCAGCAGCATCCAATGGGCACAGGTTCATTCTGGTGGCCATCGATTATTTCACTAAGTGGGTTGAAGCTATGACTTTCAAATCTGTGACCAAGAAAGCAGTGGTTGACTTTGTTCACTCGAACATCATTTGTCGGTTTAGAATTCCAAAGGTAATTATCACGGACAATGGTGCTAATCTTAACAGCCATTTGATGAATGAAGTATGTTAGTAGTTCAAGATTATGCATCGTAATTCCACCCCGTATCGCCCCAAGGAAAATGGAGCGGTTGAGGCGGCCAACAAGAACATAAAGAAGATACATCAAAAGATAGTCCAAGGTTCCACGCAATGGCATGAAAAGTTGCCTTTTGCTTTGTTGGGTTATCGCACTATTGTTCGCACTTCAGTAGGTGCAACTCCTTATTTGTTGGTATATGGTACTGAAGCAGTGATACCCTCGGAGGTTGAGATTCCATCCCTTCGAATTGTTGCTGAAGCAGAGATTGATGATGATGAGTGGGTCAAAACCCGATTTGAGCAATTAAGTCTGATTGATGAGAAAAGACTGGCGGCAGTATGTGACGGCCAGTTGTATCAAAGGAGAATGGCAAGAGCATACAACAAGAAGGTGCGTCCCTGGAAATTTGAAGTGGTTCAGAAAGTATTGAAACACATCCTTCCACACCAGGCTGAAGCAAAAGGCAAGTTTGCCCCAAATTGGCAGGGGCCGTTCGTGGTAACGAGAGTGTTGTCCAATGGTGCTTTGTATTTAACAGATGTAGAAGGCAAGTGTGTAGATATGGCTATCAATTATGATGCAATCAAAAAATATCATGTATGATTTCTTGGTTTAAATTGTGTTGTTTGTACTTGGCATGTTTTAAAGATTGGAATGACGAAGGCATTTTATTCTGCTATCTAAACACTTTATCCTTTGTTACCCCTTTTGAGCCTTTATTTTCTTTCATACCGCTCCTTTGGAATCAGAAGCAAAGTTTAGAAGTACAGATACAGAAAATATATATATAAAAAACGAGAGAGAGAAAGAAAAAGAAAAGAAAACTAACCAAAAACAAAGCAAATCCTATGTCATGAACTACGTTCGACCTGATTCCTTTTAAGGATACGTAGGCAGCCTCACGGTTCGGTCCCATCAAAATAAAATGCAAAATTGCCCAGGCATGTAAACTGGGGCAGAAGTTGTGGTTTTGTAAAAGATCTGATTCCAAAAGTTGTAATTCTTAACCCATTCAAGCTGTTTTCAGCCTTTGTGATATCCTTTCTTTCTAACCCCATCCAAAAGCCCACATTACGGTCCAAAGAAAGACCTTCCGATCAATCTTTGAGGGATGCCAAGTCAAGCAAGTTAGAGGTATGATTCATATCAGGGGAAATACTCCGTTCTGTGCAGGGAAAAATGAATAAATGAGAGAGTCTTATTGATGAAAACTCTCACGGGCACCATAAGGCGACGGAAAGCTGAGAGAAATTAAAAATGAGAGAGTCCTATTAGTGAAAACCCTCATGGGCACCGTATGACGACGGTGAGTTGACAGATGAACAAATGAGAGAGGTTTGTTGGTAAAAACCCTTCAGGGCGCCGCAAGCCGAATAAGGTTGTTGACTTTGCAAAGAAATTGGATTATGGGAATCCCGGGCATAAAGTGTGAAGACTGAAAGGTGATTGAGTGAATGGACTAGGCTAATTAATCCGAAATGCATGTCATGATCATTGATGCCAGCTGCCTCACTCAGATAAGTCTCTCCTCCTTTTCTCCCTCAAATAATCATCCTGTTTCGAACTTTCTTCTTTATTTCTAACTCTCGAAGTCATTGCATTTCATTTTCTTTTGGGTCTACTTCTCTAAGGCTTTTCCAATGTTAGCCTTGTTAAGCAAATAAGAAAGGATTCCAAAGCTTGTTACCAACTTCCAAATTGCACAAAGCAAAGTGCGGCCACAGCATGCCAGAAATAGCATGATGCAAACTGGAAAACAAGGTGTTAGCCGAGGTTCAAGTGATCGAATGGTTTCGTGAATTGTAGGAAGAAATATAGAGGTTCATATTGGAAGGGGAGAAATGTAAAACAGCAGGTGGAGTATGGGGTACTCAGGTCATTCAGGGTCCCGTGGTTATGGCGCAATCAGAAGGTCAAACAATTCTTTGCCAGTCGGAGGCAGCTGATCAGAACAAAGCATGGTAGTGGAAGGGCTACCTTCAACAAGAATGCCGCAAACTAACCACCACATTTTCAAACTGATAAGATTTTTCTTTGATTGAAACAGGGGGAGGAAATTGCGTTTGTTCCGGGGAAACCCTCCATGAGGAAAGCAGGTGCCAGACAGGTTCGGCCGTAAGTTTTCAGGACCCTCCTGGATAACAGGATTTAGTAAGTTCTGAGACCTTCATAAATGACAAGGTCTGACGAAAGTTCTACCTTTGGGAAATATAATTTAGCTTCTAAGTTTTCACTTTTGAGATAAGATAATTTGAAATTTTCAGGATAAGGGAATTTAGCTTAGAACTTCTTTTGATAACAAGAGCCGGTTAACACTTACAGATGTTCCCAATATCAAACTGGGGCAGAAAAATTTCTTTTGTTTTGTCTGTTTTGTTGCAATCAGGCGCCCACCTGGAGAACAAGGGAAAATAGTTCAAGTTTCGAAGGAAGACAGTTCAAGTTTCGGCAATCAGGCGCCCACCTGGAGAACAAGGGAAGACAGTTCAAGTGTCGGTAATCAGGCGCCCACCTGGAGAACAAGGGAAAGCAGTTCAAAGCTCCAAAGGAAGACAGTTCAAGTTTCGATAGTCAAGCGCCCACCTGGAGAATAAGGGAAGACAGTTCAAGTTACGGCAATCAGGTGCCCACCTGGAGAACAAGGGAAAACAGTTCAAGTTTCAAGGGAAAGCAGTTCAAGTTTTGAAGGAAGACAATTCAAGTTTCGGCAGTCAGGCGCCCACCTGGAGAACAAGGGAAGACAGTTCAAGTTTCGGCAATCAGCGCCCCTCTGGAGAACAAGGGAAAACAGTTCAAGTTTCAAGGGAAAGCAGTTCAAGTTTCGAAGGAAGACAGTTCAAGTTTGGGTAGTCAGGTGCCCGCCTGGAGAACAAGGGAAGACAGTTCATGTTTCAGCAATTAGGCGCCCACCTGGAGAACAAGGGAAAACAGTTCGAGTTTCAAGGGAAAGCAGTCCAAGTTTCAAAGGAAGACAGTTCAAGATTCGGCAATCCGGCGCCCACCTGGAGAACAAGGGAAAACAGTTCAAGTTTCAAGGGAAAGCAGTTCAACTTTTGAAGAAAGACAGTTCATGTTTCGGCAGTCAGGCGCCCACCTGGAGAACAAGGGAAGACAGTTCAAGTTTCGGCAATCAGGCGCCCACCTGGAGAACAAGGGAAAACAGTTCGAATTTCAAGGGAAAGCAGTCCAAGTTTTAAAGGAAGACAGTTCAAGTTTCGGCAATCAGGCGACCACCTGGAGAACAAGGAAAGACAATTCAAGTTTTGGCAATCAAACGAACACCTGGAAAACAAGGGAATTCACTTCAGAATGCAACTCAAGTCAGCAACAAAGGAAGCTCACCTGGAGAGTACAAGTCAACAACTCAAGATGAACAACAGAGCTGCAGAAGCCGCAAGATCAAGTTTGAAGATATGTAGATAGCCGCAAGAGCTGCACTGCATGATTCCTTTATAGCCAAGGATATGTAGGCAACCTCGGAAGCAAGGTTCGGTCAAATCTTTCAAAAATGCTTCCCACGGAGTATTCAAACGGGCAAAAATCGCTCGTATCCGCTCACTTTATGTTTGCGCGAATACTCTTCGTGTTTCCGAGCAAAGAGGGCAGCTGTGAGCACGTGATTTTTACCCTATATGAGTTACTCCTATAAAATCTAAGAAAATAAAATTTTCCCAATTTTTTGCAATTTTATAGGATTTTGTGGGAATTTGTACTAATTGTTTGCATTTCTGTGCATGTTTATTTTGTTAAAATCATGAAAATGTCAAAAAAATACCATGCATTGCATATAGGTTTTTATTTTATTTTATTTTAATATATTTTTAGGGTTAATTAGTTAATTATTTATTTAATTAAAAATGAAAATCACAAAAATGGCTCATTTTATATTTTAACCTTTTAACTTTTAGATTATTAATTTTTCTCTTTTAATTTAGGATCAAGTAATTTTTATAATTATTATAATTCGATAATTAGTTAGTTTTACAATTGTAGATAAATTTAGGAATTTAGCTTAGGATATTTAATTAAAGAAAAGAAAAGAAAAAGGAAAAACAAAAAGGAAATAGTTGGTTAGTTGAAAAGGGGTTTATTTTTCGAATTTGGGCCATTTCTTTTAGCCAAAACCAGCCCAAATATTAACCTAGACCCAGGCCCAAATCCCACACCTGGTCCGCCTCGTTTATACCCAAAACGACGCCGTATCATTCTTGTTTGGATCCCAGCCGTTGATCACTTTGGATCTAATGGCTGGAACTGACCAGCCCTTTACTATATCAGTGTCCGAAACCCTTCCTCCCCCCCCCCTTTCGAAACCCTCTCAGTCTATCTCTAACATCAAAACCTAAAGAAACCCTAGCCGCCCTAAAATACCTCACCATCTCCGCCGCCCACCACCACCGGAAATTGCCTCACGGCGGTTCCAGTGTTCCAAATACCACCAAACTTTCACCCCATAATCTCCGTCCTCTCCTTATTCTAAATCCCCAAACGGGTCCCTTCAAATCCCCACCAATCTCCTCCGATTTCAGATCTAAAACACCAACCCCAAAAACCCTAACTCACTCAAACCGCCCCAAGTCCACACCCTGCAATCACTAGGTTTCCCAAACCTAAAACACCCAACAATTTCCCCTAATAACTTTTGAAGCTTGTCGAATTTTTGATCTAGGGTTCGACCCTTTCTGTTTTTTGGGAATTTTTTCAAGGTTTTTGCATGCTTTAGCTGGATGTTTCCCAACTAGGTTACTCTTTACTGGAGTAACCATTTGAGTCAACTTCGAGCCTTTCGAAGCATTTTGAAGCTTGGCCAGTCCTCCGCCTGGTTTTCTCGGCCGCTTTGCCAAAATTCAGCCGGTAAATCCTTCACCTCCATTCTTCGTTTCCGTTTTAATTTTGTTTCTGTGTTCTTTTCCGTTTATTTTTCTTCTTTTTCTTTATTTCTCTTCTTCTCCATAGGTTTTGTTTGCATGATTAGTTCAGAACGATCATCAAGCGGGTTTCATTCACTTTTAATTAATCAATTATGTTTAAATCACTTTTAGCATGTTTGAATTTCTGGATAATTACAATTTGCCTTAGGTTAATTCAGAATGAGCTCGATTAGTCGCTTTAGGGTAATTCAAATAAGCTGAATAGTCAATTGAGTGCTTGTTTCTGATTTGCACCATTTTTCTTATTTGAATGTTTGGATTTTGTGATGACTGGATGAAAGTGGTATAGGCCTGAGTTAAATGTCACACTTGGGCCTGTTTGAAGCCATTTAGCCATGAATTGGGTTTGTGTTGTGCCATTTGGCCATGGTGAAGGGCCCAGGATTAAGGGGTTTACTCAAGCAATCAGAACTTTAGGTCAGGTTTAGTTAGAATGGAAATAATCAGTAAATGGGAGGTTAAAACTGTAATTTTACAAAGGTTAAATATCAAGAAGTTTTTAGAACTTGTGGTAGCTGTCCCATTTGGTTAGCACAAAAATGCTGAGCCATTAAGGGATAGCCAGTTGTCCCAGGTGGTTAAAAAAGATGCCTTTTTCAGGCTGAGGGAAAATTTTCCTGATTTGGTTTTCAGCACATGGCCTTTTAGGCCTATAAGTAGTACCTTTTCTTTCACTCATAAAGATACATTCAACATCGTCCTCTGCCTAAAAAGTTTTGAAAAACACATCAGAGATCCATACCCTAAATACTAAAAGTTTCAGCATTGTTTTTGATTAGAAATTGGTCAAAATTGTTCCTTGGTTTCCCTAAGTAGCAATAACTTAAGAGCTTTCATGGGAAATCTGGTTTTTTGGGTTTAAAAAGGATTCAAAGAAGCTGAAACCTGTTGTTGATTGCTACTACTTCATCATCCTTTTTCTGCTGAAGCTTTGTTTCTGTTATCTCTTTGCTGTTTTCAGGTATGTCATGAACTTTGAAGTGCGAAACATGAAATCTGTAGCTCGTTTCTTCTAGATGGAATTGATGTTTTAGTTTTATGTAGTGGTTTAGTTCCTCATTATGCAGTTTTCATTCCAGCTCTGATTAAGAATGTTATAGCTATTAGTGGATATGTGATATGGTTGTAATATTTATTACTTGGACATTTAACTTAGCTTAGTGGTCTCATATGTGTTGAATATTTTCTTATTTATCATTACTAGAGATCTAGATGTATAGTGGACGGTCAAAGAATGAGTGTATGTTTAAGTGTGCACGGTCTGTAATTCCAGTCTACAATTTCTGTTTGTTAGTTGTATAAGTAACACCATGCTTGGATCTCATGTAGTTTATGAATGAATCCAGGATTTGATTTTGTTAATGAATACTAGCAGCATGTTTAAATAGACCAGCTATAATAGTTGTTTGATATTTTGTATTCTCAGCAATAAGGTAATTGAAATTTAGGCACAAGAAAAATTGGGCCCATTCGAGGCCTGGGCACCAAAAGTCTTTCGTTTGGGATAACTGGGCCTGGCAAAGGCCTAGGTGAGGCAGCCTGGTCGAACTTAGATTGAGTTTTGTTGAGCTCAGATTCAGGCCCAAACGATCTCACACTTCTTTTAATAAGCCTGTTTCTCTTATATGACATAAAATGGCCCCAATTAAAGTCATGACAATGGAAAACCAGCCTGTACCCGTTTGTGTTCCTTCGCCTGCTTACTGGGTCAACTTCGAGCCCAGTTGGCCTGTCCCTACCTGTTGTTAGTCCAATGGGCTACCGCTGGCCGAAACCTCTAAAAAGCACAGCATGTATGGTTATATACATTATGTCCAATTTAGTTGTAGGTAAGAGTACCCTTAGGCCTAATTAAATGTCGTTCTTCTAAATGGTTTGAGGCGTGCCATCTTTCATTAAATCACTCATGTCCCTCATCACTCATGGCCCTCACAAATACTATAATTTAGATATCCTAAAAGGAATGTTCGTAGTTTGCTTTAGGCATGAATTATTCTATCGTCGTGATTGTGGACATGTTCGCGTGACATGGTTATGATTTTTAAAAACAAAATCGGAGTATGCATTTGCGCAACTTCGACTAAACATTCTTAATAATATTAAAGCGTTACTAATTGTGGACACGTTCGTGTGACATGATTTTTGACACGCCAAACAAATGGGTACACGTACGCGTGACCTGTTTTCAAGATAATTTCTTAATTAAAAAGGCAAATGCACATAGGTTCTAAAATTGAGTAATGAAACAATTTGATTAATCCAAGTATGATCAAAGAGACCGTGTTAAAACCACGGTACCCGGGAACGCCTAACACTTTCTCTCGGGTTAACAGAATTCCTTACTTGGATTTCTGTGTTCGCAGACCATTAAACCAGAGTCAAATCTCCTCGATTCGGGATTCTAAACCGGTGACTTGGGACACCATAAACTATCCCAAGTGGCGACTCTGATCTGAAATAATAATCCCGTTTCGATTGTCACTTAAATTGGAAAAAACTCCCCTATACCCCCTTTCGGGGTAGAAAAAGGAGGTGTGACACCACACATGTTTGGTTTGATCCTACTTCTAATTCTATTCTATAGTATGCAATATTTGAAACTAGGTATAATGTTTTTGTTGTTGATTTACAAGTATTTAAAGGGACTGGGGTAGTGACTTCTACCTAGGTGGATATCTAACGGGTAGCAACAATCTAGGGCAATCATGTGATTAATTGGGGTCGTAATATAGCTCTCACACCCGGATACTCACTCTATACCTCTTGGTAGTTCGAGTGATTTTGCCTAATTTGGCTTTCTCAATTCCAAATGGGTATTCATGCAATACAAGTGATATTAGCTCAAGTCGGATATTACTATCTCTAGGTTTAACCCTTTAATTGGGGCTATCAATTTCTTGAGTTCACTCTAATTCCTTGTTAGCCTAGTTCCTAGACTTAGTCCCTCTTTCTCAACTAGAGACTAAGTCATAAAGGCATGAATCAGTATTTGCAACCACTAATTCTATAGTTCCAGCAAGAACTAGGCTAAATACCACTAACCCATATACATTCAAGCCCTAAAATTCAAGACCCATCAAATACCTGCACCAGGGTTAGGTCACAACCCTAGGTATGGGTTTAGCTACTCACGGAATTAGCAGAAATCAAAGTTAAAAAGAAGATAAAATTCATAATACTAGATTAAAAGATGAAAATCTAATGTTGAAAGATAATTCTAGTACAAAATTGCCCAAAATGGAATCAGCCGTCTCACATGCTCAGCTAAACATAACATGACCTAAAAATGTCCAAAATATCTACTTATACTATGCTGAAATTTCTGGACAAAATACCCTTGCGGAGGTTGTGCCACCGCGTAATTCTGAGCGCGGCCGCATTCTTGCTTTCGCGGCTGCATAATTCTGATCGCGGTCCGCATTCTTCAAATCTGGATCTAGGTTGAGCTGAGTTTCGCGGACCGCATAATTTCCATCGCGGCCGCGGGGTGACTTTCGCGACGGCACATTTCTGCCGCGGATCGCACTTCTCTCTTTGGCTCAAGTTATAAGCTCTCTGAACTTAATGCACCGCGGTCCGCATAATTTCTGTCACACCCGCGATGAGACTTTTGCGGCCGCATATTTCTGGCGTGGTCCTCGCTTATCATTTGGCCTTAAAATGCAACTCTCTGAATCTCCCTTTCGCGGATCGCGTATTTCTGATCCCGGGCATGTTGTGACTTTCGCGGCCGCACAATATTAGTGCGGTCCGCATTTCAGATCTCTTGGCCCAGTCTTGGCTTTTGCTCAAGGTTTGACTCCTTTATGAGTTGATTATGACTCCTTTGGCTCATTTTGAACAATTCCTGCAAGCAAGCACATTACATTAGTTTCTGGGAATACATTCATACATTCCTCCTCTACTCTCCATAAGAAAATCTCACTTTAGATTGTAACACTCAAAACAAGGATTGTGAAGAAGTACGCTCATCTCTCTCAAAAGAATGTCACAAGTCCGGCTCTAAGCACCATAAGTTTGCCCCTTATGTAAATCACCACTAATGTAAGCTCACTCAACTTGAAATCATATAGGGCTTTTGTGGGAATGTAATGAAGGCTTTTGGATCAAGGTAGGACTTATTCGGCATGTGATGGTTTCATCTTTCCTTAAGCACTCCATTTTCTCATTTAGACTTATACGTTCTTGACTTTTTGAGTCATTTTCTTCTTCCTTAGGGGAACTAGAGAGACACACTGTCACTCTTTCTTGTTCATGACAATCATTTTTCTCCTTTTCTAATCTTTCCAAGCCTTTCGTCATTGCTTTCTTTGAATCCCTTCAATTTTCACTTCCTTTTTGACATATTTCTTTTTGGCCTTTCTTTATTTTCTTTGACTTCCCTTTTCTTCATTTCTTTTTGTTCTTTATACCTTTTATCACTTTCACATTCCTCGTCTCTCCTCCAAACTTATGCTTTGGCCAATTGTTTATCAAGAATGCTAAGGAAAGATCAGGTGCCAAGAGAGGGTCATTATAGAACGGATAAAGGCTTCTAACGAGGTTATTGAAAGAGAAAGGGCTTTGGCTCAAAGGGGTTGACTAGGGATATCATAATGGTAGGCTACAAAAGCTTTCAAGTTTCAAATTTTGATCAAAGAGAGCCTACAATCATTTTTCAAGTCGAGCTACACTTAGAATTTCGCCTAGACAAACATTCAGGGCAAGTTCTAGACTTATTGGCATGGGACTTTGACTTGAAATTGAATACCTCACCTCTCAAGCTGTTGGATGTTAAAGAGAACAGAGTCAAGGGCCCACAACAACCCTAGCTAAGATTGAACATCACAAATGGCTCAAAGAAATCACTCGATGATTGTTTTAGTCAACACAAGAGTCTAAAGGTCACGACTAGAGCTATTCTTTGCCAATCAACTTGTTTCTAACCATAAGGTCGAAGGTAAATGTGTTAGGACCAAGTGAAGCCTGCTTGAGACACTTTTATTCATTACTACTATTTACACCAAAACATAAAGAAAACGGACTCAATCCCTTAAGAATGTTGTCACGCCATCCACGTTGGGAAAAGCCACCCGGTTCACACAACATCCACCTTTGGAAAGAACCGTGGCATTAAGAAAACGAAAGGCTTATTGTCAACATAAAACTTAAAAAAGAAGCTAACCAATAAACGAGAAGCTACTAAAGGAATTAAGATGCTATGCTACTAAGGAAAAATAATGAAAGAAGTTATGAAGTAAACTACGAAAATTAAACTGAATATATACAAATTTGAGGTAAAGCAAATATATACATAAATGAATGAATATATACATCAAATGGTCAAAATATATACATACCAAAAGTGAAAATGACGAATATATACATACCAAAAGTAAAAGTAACGAATATATACATATCAAAAGTGAAAATAAAGATAAGTAAAGATAAAGAAAAATAGTGTACTGGTTATTACATACCAAATGTCATAAATCAAAATGGACCACACCCCAAATGAAAGATAGCATTGTCCTCAATACTAATAATCAAATAAGAACAGGGAAAAGTGGTAGAGAGTAAAGAAAACTCCCTATGTGGCCTCCGTCTGCATTGGGTCCTCAACCTAAACAGTGTCCTCAGCATCCTCCAACTGTATCTCCTCATCCTCTGACTGGGGGACCACGGGGTTGCTGAGCATCTGAATCAGCTCCTTAGTAGTGTGTGATGCTGCAGCTAGCTCCTCAGACTGGTCGGCTGCTGCCCCTGGTGCCTCGGGCTCTACTGCATGTGCTGCTGGGATTGTCTCCTCCATAAGAAGGTCCATAGGCAGTCTCCCGCATGTACAATCTTCTCCACCTCCTTAGCTAACTTCCCGACCAACTCCTTCTGAGTTTTTTCAGCTTCCTCACCTGTTTCCCCAGATCCTTGATTACCTTCCCGTGTGCATCAAGAGTCTCCCTG
This sequence comes from Nicotiana attenuata, assembly GCF_001879085.1. Classification (NCBI taxonomy): domain Eukaryota; kingdom Viridiplantae; phylum Streptophyta; class Magnoliopsida; order Solanales; family Solanaceae; genus Nicotiana; species Nicotiana attenuata. Next base: position 103,169 of record NW_017673371.1, read on the forward strand.
ATCTTCTTCTAATCGTCCAGAATCTTCTTCTGGTTGTCCAGAATCTTCTTCAATGAGTCCTCCACTGATGGAGGTACCTGAAGCTCTGCTGGGACTGAATACTGTGCTGCCACTGCACTGGATATGGCAGACAACTTTGTGGTAGCTGCCTGCATCCAATTGTTGAGACTGGCTAGTGTCTTGGAAACCCTCAGTGCAGTCTGAGGGTAGGTAGAAGATGAAGGCATTTACAGTGGCACTGAAGATGGAGGAGGCATGGTTGTTGCTCTGGTAGAAGTACCGGTGGCTGTGGAGGGCTCGGCAACTGAACCTGTGGCCACTACCCCTGGCTCTTCAGACTGGCCAGTGGAGGTAGTGGCTTTACGCTTGAATTTAGGGTTGTCCGGTCCCTGGAGGTGATACCATGAGAAAGGCTTTTTAGCCTTCACCTCCACATAAAAGTGTCTCGGCTCAACCCCTTGGTCTTTGAAGTACTCAGTCAGGAAGTTGGGGTAGGGATAAGATCTTTCTTCTTTTTGCACGGCATTGGAGATGTTGTAGGACATCAAGTTCCCTACATTGATAGGATATCCTGCCATGATAGAAGCTACCAACACTGCTCGGGAAAGTGGGAGGACATGGTCATGCTGGAAAGGGTCAAGATGGCTGCACACAAATGTTTGCCACCCTTTTGCTTCAAAGTTAAGGGTGTTTCTGACGATAGTCACTCCTGCTGTGAGCCATACAGGTGTCGACCTCGGAATAGCAAGTAATTCAGCTAGCCATGGACGAACTGCCTCGCCCAAGGCTAGCTTCTCCAGGTATTACTCAACCTCCTCAACCCTGCATATTTCTTCAATGCTCGGCCATCAAACCGGATTTTCAAATTTCGGACTTTCATCACTTTTGTACCCTTTTTGATGTGGGCAACATTGGCATAAAACTCCTTGACGAGGTATGTCGCGCCCCCTTTTTTTTTCTCACGGAATCGGGTTTATGACATCTTGGTATGGGACAACTCTTTCCTTTTGGGAAAGGGGTTTGCATCTTTTGAAGAGTCACCACCTAACGATTTAAGGTGAGTTAGGGCACCAAAATGGTTCATCTATAACTACGTTTGGAAACCAGAGATAGGGTAAGGGCTTGAAATTATCCTAAGGGGAAGGTGTTAGGCACCCCTCAGGATCCACTAGTGTGGTTCCCGGCCAGATAGTTTTTGTGAATTTGTACAGGTAGCAAACAAACAAGTATGGCTCAAATAGTAGGGGATTTAAGTTTAAACACACAAGTGTATGAAAACAACTAATGAAAAACTAGATTTTTGAAAAGGACTACAATCTAAGCATATTTTTAATATAAAGGGGTGTCCTAGGTTTGTTTATAATATGGATCACATCAATGCAATACCCGGTATGACACTCCTCAAAGAGGGGCTACTCGTGGTATTAATGCACCGGTCACCATATCCATATCTACCCTTTCCCGCCCCGTGAAGGTAACTAAAGCGATGATTGGTCTCGACCCCTATTGCATGCTGTTACCCGTCCCTTCCTATCAGTCCCGGAGGAATTTAGGACTCCTACCCTATAAGAAGGAGGTTCTAGGCAAACCCTCGGGTTTAAAGGCAAAATACTAAAGCGACATACAATAACAAGTAGGACTTCAATTAAGGGGAGCATGGAAGACAAACGAAAGGCTCAAATATACCGCCACAGGTAATACACATAGACAGCATGACTCATACACAATTAATGTCTGAATTTAAATCCTATGCATAGTATCTTTTTTGACAGAAAAAAGTCTGAATCAGGCTTGTCTACTGATTTTAACAATTGATAATTAGACACTAATCACAGAGATGATTCTGGTTTTATTTAAAGTTGATTACCTAAGGCTTGCAAGGCGTAAAATAATGTGCAGTAGTTATTCAGAATTATTAAAACAGTGAGGAGATTATTTTTCCCTAAGAGCATGCTGTTCTTAGTTGATACGAATGTAGAGATTATTACCAACTTTATCCAGAAAACATCACATCGTGAGATTATTTTATTATCTTTTTCATGAATCAGTAATTAACTAGGCGTCTTAAACAAAGTGCAAACAGGATCCTAGAACATGATATCTAATATGCACATGCAGATAGCAAGATTGTTAAAAAAAAAAGAATCCCTAAGGCATGATTTCTAAATGCGCACAAGAGTTGCAGAATTATTGAAATATGACTTCTGAATGTACGAGAGTAACACCTTTTATGCCAATGTTGTTATTGTCCTAGGAGCAGGATTTCTAAGTGATAGACATATAACATGGATTAGTGATGGATGAGATGCTGAGGCAAGAAAACATGGGTCCTAAGAGCATGATTTCTAATGCATGTATGAACCCTAAACATGGTTTCTATTGCACAATTAGGAATATAACCCTAATAACATGTTTTCTACCCTTAACAACTATAACATGCATGTTTACCCCACCCCTTTTCACTAGCCCCCCAATGCTTGTTTACAACAGGTTATTATAGACCAACATTGAAATTAATTACATAAGTAGAAACTAAAATAAGAAGTTACACTATAGGGAGCCCGATTAGGACTTCCTCCCTAAGTTATGTAATAAATCATTCCAAGTACCAATATTGTTCCACAGCCTTTCTCATATCTGGGTGTGTCAGAGTTCCCTAAGGACCTCAAGGGATCCAGGGCAGTGCTCACACCCAAATTGCATAACCAAGACAGAGTAAGTGCAGTGTGGAAAGGCCAGCTTTTATGTGTCCAAGTTCAGAGGGAGCTCAAGGGTCCCAAGGCAAGGCTCACACAAAAGGGGTAGAACCTAGTTGTCTAAGAGTATATGTGAGAGTGCTTGAGATAGATTTAAAAGAGTTGAGTTGGAAAAACAGTTTTGAAACAGCATGTTTGAAATAAGTTTAACAGAAGAGTTTCTTAGGGAAGAACAGTTTGGAAAGGAGAAGGGGATAGGAGCAACAACAACTTGGAACAAGCCAGCACACACACAGAACAAGTTCAAAGAATAGTATCATTCCAACATTCGCAGGCAGGGAAATAAGGGGTTGGGGACATAGAGGACCCAAATCAGTAACACATAAACATGGCTGAGAAGAGATGCATATAGACCAGCAATTACAAAGAACAAGTAGGGACTAATTGGCCTTTGGAACACAAACAATTACTTCAAAGAGTTAACAAGGGAATCATGCTTAAAATTAGAATAGTAATAAGACATAGGGACGGGGTATGGGAGTAGTCATGCAGGGGTCTATTACACATAATTAGTCATGACTTAGTGTTAATCAATTACATTAGGAAACATACTAGTTGAGGGACATAAACAGGAATTCAAGTAGACATGCTGATTGCATTTGAACAAGAGAGGGCAGAACTTAAGCATGCTGAGTAAAGCAGTAAACAAGAAGTGCAATTAAACAACATGGGCCATTAAGTCAGTGCAGAAAGAGACAGGGATTGGCAAACAATGGAGCACATAGAGTTGAGCTTCAGAATTGAACTAGGAACATACTAGTTAAGGAAGCAAAGTGCAGAAAAGTAAAACGAGTAGAGTTCTACAGTCTAGCCTTGGCTTTCAGCCGGCTAGACAAGCAGTAGCACAAGTAGTAGAGAAAGAAGAGAGAGTTTGAGTGTATGTGTGTGTGTTCTGAACTATGTTCATGTCTTGAGAGGTAAAACAAGAGTGGATATATAGCACTTTAGGAGTAGAACTAATAAGGTAAAGAGAATCAGAGAAAATAAATCAATTTAAAACCTTAAAATTATGGAAAAAATAATAAAAATCTTGGGCATGCTTATACATGCATATATATGCTATTTTGAAGGTATTTTGCATATTTGAAAATATATAGGGAAAAATTAGGTATTAACAGCTGCCCCTCTTTACTCGGGAAGGATGAAAGAGTTTTCGGGTAAAGATTTAGGCCGAAAACTCTGACTTCTGAGAAGCGGGTAAAGAGTTTTCGGGTAAAGAAACGGTTTGGGAAGATTTAGGCCGCACCCTGACTTCTGAGTTGCCTACATATCCCTGATTTTATAGGAATCAGGCCGTATGTAGTTCAAGATCCATCGGCGGAGTATACCGATGAAGCGATTTCTTGAACGGACGCAACATGTAGGGCTAGGTGAGTGGACGGTTACGAGAATGGTTAGGTTTGATATGGCTGAGGGAACTGGAGCGGGATTGCTCTTGCTGGGATAGCCGTTGCTCGCCATTTTACCTGCAAATAGAAGCAATACAAGCATATACTGTGCATAAATTCAAACATGATGTAAATTCCCGTTGGACCATGAATGTTATCTTTGGACGATGAGGATGATGTCCTTAGACCATGATGTCCCGAGCCATGGGTTGTATGATAAGGGATTCGCAGGCCATGAAATGATGTTCTCGGGCTATGAGGATGGTGCCTCCGAACCATGACGCCTTTGAATAATGATACACAAAAATTGAAAGAGATCCTCAGGCCATGACATGGTGTTCTCAGGCTATGAAGACGGTGCCTCCGAATGATGATGCCTTTGGATGAGTTGGCGATATTTCAGCCCATACAATGCTGTATGTGGCGATATTTCAGCCCATGCAATGCAGTATGTGGCGATATTTCAGCCCATGCAATGCAGTATATGGCGATCTTTCAGCCATGCAGATGCAGTATGTGGCGATCTTTCAACCATCCAGATGCAGGATGTGGCAATCTTTCAGCCATGCAGTGCAGTATATGGTGATCTTTCAGCCATGCAGTGCAGTATGGGGTGATCTTTCAGCCATGCAGATGCAGTATGTGGCAATCTTTCAGCCATGCAGATGCAGATGGAGGTAGAGCTTAACCTCGAAATGCAGAATGGTAGCCTTATGCAATGCAAATGCAGATGGAGCTAGAGCATAACCTCCGAAGGCAGAATAGTAGCCTTATGCAAATCGGAAGGTAGAATAGTAGCCTTATGCAAATTGGAAGGCAGAATGGTAGCCTTATGCAATGTAGATGCAGATGGAGGTAGGGCTTAACCTCGGAAGGCAGAATAGTAGCCTTATGCAAGGAAGGCAGAATGGTAGCCTTATGCAATGCAGATGTAGATGGAGGTAGAGCTTAACCTCGGAAGGCAGAATAGTAGCCTTATGCAAGAAATAAAATAATAAATGACAGTGGAGTTTTCTTAGCTGAGAGCAGATTGCAGCGTTGTTATTACTGGGAGCATTGTGACTACGGAGCATTACTGGTGTGTGCTGATAGCAAATGTTGGCAAGTGTGATGGTTCGGAGAGTCGTATTCTTGAACATTGTTTGTTTTATGGGCGTACAGTATGTTGTAAAGGGGGAAGGTTAGTTCGTATCCCCGCTGGCTTTGCTTGACTCGTTCGGCTTTGATCTGGTGATATCGTCTGTATCACTGGGGTAGCGTTGCTAAACAAAGCAGTTGCAATAATAAACATGCATGATTTTGTAAAGTATGACATAAATGTATAGTAAAAAATAGCTTTTAGATGAATCGATGACTGTGACGTAGTTCAGGACATTGCAACCTCTCCTACTACGGAATTTTGAGGGTCCTCCTCAAAATTCTGCCCAGTTTGATGGCTTGACGTTTCTGACTGCTGCTCGAGCGGCGATTGGCTGAAATTACTTCGGAATTTTGAGGGTCCTCCTCAAAATTCTGCCCCAGTTTCCAATTGCGGGGGAAATGAAATTTTTATTGAATTGTGACTGAACCCATAGGGCTGCCTACGTATCCCCTCTCAAAAGGGGATTCAAGTCAGGCATAGTTTAATTTACAACATATAAGGAAAGCGTAAAGATTACACATAGTAACGCTTGACTGCATCTGAATTGATCGGCTTTGGCCAGACTTCTCCGTCCATTCTGCAAGTATGAGGGCTCCTCATGTCAAAACCCAGTGAACCATGTATGGACCCTGCCAGTTAGGAGAGAACTTCTTTTTTGCTTCATCTTGATACGGGAAAGTTTTCTTTAACACCAGTTGCCCCGGTGTGAACAGTCTTGGCTTGACTCTTTTGTTGAAGGCTCTGGACATTCTGCTCTGATAGAGTTGACCATGGAAGACTGCATTCATTCTCTTTCCATCTATAAGGGCTAGTTACTCATAATGACTTTTTACCCACTCTGCGTCATCGAGCTCAGCTTCTGGTATGATCCTTAGAGAAGGAATTTCCACCTCAGCGGGAATGACAGTCTCTGTACCGTAAAGCAGCATGTAGGGGGTTGCCCCGGTTGATGTGCGGACTGTGGTGCGATACCCCGGTACAGCAAATGAAAACTTCTCGTGCCACTATTTATGCTTCTCTATCATTTTCCTCAATATCTTCTTGATATTCTTGTTGGCGGCTTCTACAGCTCCATTCATTTGAGGCCTGTAGGTTGTGGAATTATTGTGTTTGATCTTGAAAGTTTCGCACATAGCTTTCATCAAGTCGCTGTTGAGATTGGAGCCATTATCAGTAATGATCAACTCTGGAATTCCGAATCGACAGGCAATGCGGTCGCGGACAAAATCTACCACGACTTTCTTAGTCACTGCTTTGTAAGATGCTGCTTCAACCCATTTGGTCAAATAGTGGATGGCTACTAGGATAAACCTGTGTCCATTGGAAGCAGCGGGCTCAATTGGTCCAATAAAGTCTAAGATGGAGGCTTCATACTCGGCCATATTGTTGGTGCAGGGGAATTTGAGTTTGGTAGAAACCGGGTAATGCTGACCTGTTTTTGATATTAGGACTGCTCCTATGCCAACTCCTTTGAAGTTTGCTGCTCCATCGAAGAACATTCTCCAACCGTCATAGGGTTCTGCAATGTCTTCTCCTATGAATGATACCTCTTCATTAGGAAAATACGTTTTCAGGGGTTCGTATCCTCCATCCACGAGGTTTTCACCAAGGTGGTCTGCCAGTGCCTGTCCCTTGACCGCTTTCTGAGTTACGTAAATAATGTCGAATTCACTCAACAGGATTTGTCACTTGGCTAGCTTGCCAGTGGGCATGGGCTTCTGAAAGATGTACTTCAAGGGATCCATTCTCGATATGAGATATGTAGTATAGGCACATAAGTAATGTCTCAGCTTCTGAGCTACCTAAGTCAAAGCACAACAGGTGCGTTCCAATAGAGAATACCGGGCCTCGTACGGGGTGAACTTCTTACTGAGATAATAAATGGCTTGTTCCTTCCTCCCTGTTTCATCATGCTGCCCTAGAACGCAGCCGAAAGCTCCATCTAACACTGCAAGGTAGAGTAATAAGGGTCCTGGCTCGGGCGGGACGTTGACATCCAGGCTGACCATAGTCCTAACAAGTGCCAAGCTCAACATATGTGGCACTGCAAGATCGTCATGGGAAGGGATACCATCGAACCAGATCGATACCATGCCAGTTGTACTCCTTACTATTCCGGTTGGTTGGAGGATAATCATGATGGTCTGGGTGAACCTGGGTTCGTTCGAGGTCACGGGATCATAGATGAAAAGGCCGAGGCACAGGTTAAATACAATCAGCTACGCAAAAGAATCCGGGAATGCGAAAGTGAGCTCCGTGAAATACAAGAAGCCAATCAAAAGTTAATTGAGGAATGGAAGGACATGGCCATCAATGCCAACAAGCGACAAGGATACCTGGAGCGAGGCATAGTGGAGCTAGAAAGAAGGTTTCTTAAAAGGGTCAAAGACTGTCAGAATGCTGAGGGAAACGAAGGCGGACATCTGGCCATAGCCTACCTATTGCTGGGACTTCGCGAGCTGGGGAAGTTATTTGACGAAGCTAGGGATGCCGAGTGTGGGGAGGGTCCTTCAGGGATCAAGTAGATAGGGCTTTATCTTTTCGCTATTTAAATTGTAATAAGGCCAATGACCATTAGTGACTTTATTTTTCCTGTTATTTAATGTCGATTTGGGATTCGTCTTATTTTCTATCAATAAGATGAGGCATTTAGCATTCCAAGTTATCCAAATGAACTTGTCGCTAGGCCTACCTCGGGCACAAAGAGGTCCCCAAATTAGGACGCGATTTACATTCCAGCATTATGTGTTAAAATATCGCATCGATTTTTCACGAACCTCACTAACTTGGTTACCTTTTTGTTTTATTTTTGTTTTGATTATTCCCCTCCCCAAAGGTTAGTTCGAGCACTCTGGCAACATCATCCTATTCTACAAGATCCAAGGGCCCTACACCCACTCCTCCTCTCAGTCCAGTCAAAAACAAGAACAAAGGAAAGATGGAAGATTTGAACAACACTAGAAAGGAAAACTCAACTGAATAGGTAGAGGTCACTCACGGTCATGGTACTTTGGTTCCCAAGGAGAATGCCTCCCAACTGGAGCAAAAGGTGCTGAAATTTCAGGAAGAACTTGATCAAGTCCGGAATTTGGTGAATCTGTCATTTTCCCTCACTACTCCAGATATCAACTTCCCAAATGCTCAGAACCCCACACCTCCACAGAATCTCCCAAAGCAACAGAACTACGCCGCTCCTCACCACCACTGCAACACCTGCCATACTTCCAACAATACCCCGTTGCTCATCCCCAGAACCACAAAACTCCACAAATGATCACTGCCACACCCACCATAACACCCCCATCTATGTGGAGACTGTGCCGCACTCCACCCCACCCATCTCAAACACGTCCGAGCCTGATGACAAAGATTTGCTTATCAAGAACTTGGTCTGAAGAACTTAAGAAGTTGACTAGCAGAATTCAGGGCATTGAAGGAAGTAAGGGAGTTGAAAGGCTGAACTACGAAGATCTTTGCATACAGCCCGATGTCGAACTGCCCGAGGGGTACAAACCTCCGAAGTTCGAGATGTTTGACGGTACAGGGGATCCGAGGGTCCACTTGAGAACATACTGTGACAAGCTGGTCGGAGTGGGAAAAGACGAGAAAATCCGCATGAAGCTTTTCATGAGGAGCCTGAAGGGAGATGCTTTATCTTGGTACATTAGCCAAGATCCAAAGAAGTGGCCGAACTGGGTAAGCATGGCTTCCGACTTTATGGACAGGTTCAGATTCAACACTGAGAATGCGCCGGATGTGTTATACATTCAAAACCTAAAGAAGAAGCCCACAGAAACTTTCCGCGAGTATGCTACTCGTTGGAGGTCCAAAGCAGCTAAGGTTAGACCTGCCTTAGAAGAAGAACAGATGAACAAATTCTTCGTTCGGGCCCAAGATCCACAATATTATGAGAGGCTGATGATGATCGAGGGCCACAAATTTTCTGACATTATCAAGCTAGGGGAAAGGATCGAAGAGGGCATGAAAAGCGGAATGGTTACTAATTTCGAGGCTTTACAAGCTACAAACAAGGCCTTACAGTCAGGCGGTGTGTCCAAGAAAAAGGATGTAGGAGCCGTAATGGTGGCACGGAGAACCAAATCTCCTGTCAAATACCAAACCTACCCAATGCCTCCACTCACATATCAGTCTACTCCAAACTACCAAGCACCCTCACCCTCTTACCAAGCTCCACCACTCACATACCAATCACCTCCCACATATCAGCCCACTTCACCCAAATATTCCCAACCAGCACATGTTTACCAAGCCTACAACACTCAACCATCCAACTACCAGTCCCCTCCTCCACGCCAAAACTTCCCTAGACCCCGACTAAACTTTGACCGACGACCCCCACGACTATTGCTGAACCTATCGACCAATTATATGAAAGACTCAAAACTGCTGGTTACAGCACCCCTATACCTGCTGCTCCTGAAAACCCTTCTCAGTGGATTAATCCAAATAATCCTGTGCATACCATTTGTGCATGAAAGGACACACCATTGACGAATACCGTTCTCTGAAGGATAAGATCCAGACTCTAGTTGACAACAAGATTATCCTGCAAAGGAACCTGCTCCAAATGTCCGCAATAACTCTCTACCAGACCACAAGGGTGGAGGCATTTACATGATTGAAATAGAGGATGATTGGGACCCCAAGGGATCGATCGGTTTGATCACAAAAGGTGACGATACAAAGAAGCCAGTAGTCACCCTTAATCCGATTGTAGTCCAGATTCAGCCCTCTGGGGACACCGAGATAAATATGTCCATGCAAATTGAGTTTGATGCATCATCATCTGCAAAGACGCCAGCACCAATTGAGGTCGAATTTGTGTCTCCAACAAAGGCACCTACACCGTTCAAAGTTGCAGTTTTACTACCCATGGTACAGGCTCCGTTCGGGGTAAAGATAGCCACGCCGATTCCAGTGGCAATGTCAGCCATAACACCGTTCCATACAAACGCTATACCATGGGACTACAGAGCCGAGGCAATAAGGAAAGGCAAAGTTATGTTCGGGAAAGCTATTGCGGCACAGGGTATGACGAGAATCGGTAGGGTTTATACCCCGGAACATTTGGCTGAGTCAATCAAGCAGGCCTCTAGTCGGCCAACCATCACCGAGACCGGGCCCGACGATCTCTGGAGAATGATACAAGCCAAGGAATACTCGGTCATTTATCAGCTGAACAAAACACCGGCGCAAATTTCCATCCTTGCTTTGCTACAGATACCGATGCACACAAGAATGCCCTATTAAGGGTACTGAGTGAGGCATATGTACCGAGCAACATCACCAACGGGGAGATGGCTAACATGGTAGGCCAGGTATTGGAAAGTCACAAGATCACTTTCCATGAAGATGAGCTGCCACCAGAAGGGTTGAGTCACAACAAGGCGTTGCACATCACCGTGCAATGGGAAGATTATTTTGTCACCAGAGTCCTGATTGATGGGGGATCCAGCCTCAACATTTGTCCATTGGTAACACTCAGGACGTTGGGTAAGGGACTGCACGAGATCAAGGACGAGGCCATCAACGTCAAAGCTTTCGACGGTTCCCAAAGGTCTACCATTGGGGAAATTAGCCTATCTTTACAAATGGGGCCTACTTGGTTTGATGTTGACTTTCAAGTGATAGACGTGCCGGCATCTTACAATTTGCTGTTAGGACGACCCTGGATTCATGCTGCTGGGGCCGCATCGTCAACACTACATCAGGTGGTGAAGTTTGAGTGGAATCACCAGAAAGTAATCATCCACGGCGACGGTAGTAATCCTATATACAGTCGCCAAACCATCCCAGCAATCGGAGGCAGAAGAAAGATAGGCGGGGAGACTTATCACCACATCGAGCGGGTCAACACCGTTGATAAAGACAAATGGTGGGACAACAAAATTGAAAGCATAATGAACTGGAGCGGATGCGAACCTGGCAAGGGACTTGGCAAGAACCTCCACGGAATCGCTAAGCCTATCAAACTCAAGAAACATGGCACCACCTTTGGTCTAGGATATGAGTATACCTGGGAAGAGTTCAACAACTAGTCGCCACCATGGTGCGGTCCTTACTATCCATTGGAGCAGCCAATACCACACTTGGAACAGACTTTCCAACTGGCCGAAGTTATCTATGGGTCAGAAGAAGAGGAAGCACTGGCAGCGATGAGGAATTTGTTCCTGGAAGACGATGATATGGATTGTTTTGTCATTCTCGAGGAGGAGGGGGAGGAAGGCCCTTCCATACAGGCTGTGAGCAGAGGAGCATTGATAAGTTAGGATTTTAACATATTTTATGCCCCTACTTGCCTATGATTTGATCATATATTTGTACAAAATAGTCCCAAAAGGCTCACAGGTTGTGCTTGTTTGCAGGTTTGATCGACAAAGTGACGAAATGTCAAAGATCGACTCAAAAAGGAGTGAAACCTGTTCAAGTATCAGAGACCAAGAAATCTAAGGGAAGAAGGCCTAGTGCGAACTGCACAAATTGGTATGCGGCCGCACTAGAAGATTCAGAGAGTTGGCAAACTGGGCTCAAGGGCAATGCGGCCGCGGTACATATCTTGCGGTCCGTGGTCAGGGCCCCGCGACCGCACTACTCTTTTGTGCGGTCCGCGGTCAAGAGATTCAGAGAACTACAATTGTGCCAAGACAATGCCATGCGGTCCGCGATCATTATTGTGCGGACCGCGCCAACTCCCTCTGCGGCCGCGGTCCATTCTACGCGGTCCGCAGAGTCCAAGTTCAGAGAAGCCAAAGTTGAATTCAAGGAGCCCAGTGCGGCCGCGGTCCATTTAGTGCGGCCCGCACTGACCCCGCAGGGGTATTTTTGTCCAATTTTTCTAGCCTAGTATAAATAGGACATTTTACCATTTTAGGTCATCAGTTAATTTGAGAATTGGGCTGCGCTCGTGAGAAAAACTTGTGTAGCCATTTTTGGCATCTTAGCATCAATTTAACGATAGATTCTTGTACTTTAATTTAGTATTTAATTAATATGTCTTGTTCTTCATCTATTTCTTCATTTTCTCCTTCAAGCATGAGTAGCTAAACCCTTTAGCTAGGGTTGTGGCTCAACCCTAGTGTGGGTAATTGATGGGTGTTGCCATCTAGGGTTAGATTGACTGTGGGTGTTTGCTATTTGGGTTGATTTTATGTTTTGATATATAAATTGGTGGTTGCAAACACTGATTTGTGCTTTGTGGATTTGACTCTTCTTGAGAAAGAGAGTCTAAGTCTCCAAATTTGACCCAACAAGGAATTGGGACGGACTCATGAGAAATGATAGTCCCAATTAACGGGTTAAATCTCGAGAGAGTAATCACCCTACTTGAACCCTAGTTGCTAGGTCTAATTTGCCTACCCATTTTGTCTTGAGAGAGTCAAGTGGGCAAAATCACTCTCTCTACCGAGAGGTGCGAGAGTGGGTAAAATTGTGCAATGGTTATAGCATAAGCCCCAATTATGTCAATCGAACCTTAGTAACATCTACCCGTAAATTAGCCACCTAGGTGATGTCACGACCCTAGTGCCCTTCTTCCTATTAGATACAACTTTAGCAATTATCTCGTAGCATAATCTAGTTTCAATTAGTAGTTTGATAACAGTAGTTTACAATTGAAAAACCCAAAAATGTTGGAAGTGACATTTAGAACAATTACATGACTCTAGTCTAGATAGATACCAAGCTCCAATTTCTAGCTCTCTGAGGAATTCGATCCCGACCCTCAAATCGGGTAAAAGCTATTGCGACCCTCTCTTCCTACTTTATAGTAGCTTGGAGTTGGCAGCGATTAACTTTTTGGCGCCGTTGTCGGGGAGCTAACGGTTTTGGCTATCTATTTAGTTAGTGTTGTGTGTTGTTCTTCTTTCCTTCTTATTTACTAATTTGTGTGTGTGATTACTACAGGTACCAAATGGCTTTATACGTGAATGACCCTCTTGGAAACGTGCTTGCGGGGGAGGAGGTAGATGAAATTGGAGACGATGAGGTGCCTCTTGTACCTCCCAGATGTGGATGCGGCCGCCAGGCTAATGCTAATGACAACGTTCCAGACCCTCCTCCACCACCTCCAAGAGCGGTCCTCGGGTGCTACCGAATCAAGGATATGCGAGTGCCATCGTTCCTCCCCGAATCTGGGCGGGGAACTTTCAAATCACAAATATCATGTTGACCTTGCTCGAGCAACGAGGATATTTTACGGGCGCCTCCGATCAAAATGCCTACTAGCACATGAAGGGGTTCGTAGATACATGCTGGGGTAGCAAGCAAACAAACGTGTCCGAGGATGCGTTGAGATTGAGGCTTTTCCCGTTTTCTCTTCGGGGTAAAGCGTTGGATTGATTAGAAAGGCTCCCCAATCATTCCATCACTACGTGGGATGAATGTGCGGACAAGTTTATTTCCAAGTTCTTTTCGCCGAGTCACATGGCGGCGCTTCGTGATGAAATTTTGGCCTTCAAGCAAGAGCCAACGGAACCCTTGCATGAAATATGGGAGAGATCTAGAACAATGGTGAAAGAATTCCCAAACAATGATATGACCGAGGCAATGATTCAACAAACCTTTTATCGGGGCATCAACACCACTAATCAATGCATTGTGAACCAATTGGCCGGAGGCAACTTTATGAAGCTTCCTTACAATGAAGCTTGTGATATTCTCGACGAGATGGCCGACACTTCTTCGGCTTGGCAAAGTAGGGCCAATGTTCCTCAAGGTGACCCTACGGTGATCCATTTGCACAAGGAGTTGCATGACAATGTTCAAGCTATTGCCGAGCTTACTACTACTATGAATCAATTGGCTAAGGCGCAATTACAACAAGTCCAAAATCCTCACCAAGTCAATGCCATGGAAGGAGTGAATATGCTTAAGAGAAGGCAAAGAGGCAACAACCCAAGGAAATTGTGATCAATATGATGGTGGTGGTGGGTTTTAAAATGAGTATTATGATGAGCAAAGCGAAGAAGTTCAATATGTCAATAACTATCAAGGCAATCGAGGCAACTCTTCAAATCAACAATGGCGGCCCCAAGGAAATTGGGGCAATCAACAGGGTGGTGGTAATTGGAACAACAACAACCAAGGCGGAAATTGGGGGAACAACAATTCGGGCAACGAAGGAAATTGGAATGGAAATAACAACAATTGGAACTACAATGGTCAAGGCAATTGGAACAACAATGGAAACCAAGGTAATCGGGGGAAAGGTTTTCAAAGGCCCCCTATGTACCAACAACCGAACAATCTACCCCCGTTCCCTTCTCAAGGATCTAGTTCTTCGGGTAATGATATGGGAAGAATAGAAATGATGTTCGAACAAATGATGAAAAGGAACCAAGATTTCGATACTCAATTGGCCTCCCACAATACCTCCATTTGGAATTTAGAGGTGCAATTAGGCCAAATCTCTCAATCGTTGAATACTCGCCCAAAGGGTGCTCTACCAAGTGATACGGTAGTGAACCCTAAGGGTGGGAACAATCATGTGATGGCGGTTACAACAAGAAGTGGGAGAGGCGGTAATGTGCATGCCTCGAAAGATAAGCAAGTTGTGGATGATGATGTTGAGTTGCAAGAAGATAATATTCCTTTGGTAGTTGAAGATGTGGTAGAGAATGAGGTGAACAATGATGTGAGGATTGATATTGATGAGGCCGAGGTGGAAACTAAAGAGGCCGTGAACCCGTCTAGGGAGCACATAATTGACATGCCGGAGCCGGTGGTGCCAATAGCCAAGGCACCCTTGCCTAGACCACCTCCGCCTTATCCACAAAGGCTAGCCAAGCAGAAAAGTGACAACCAACTCCGAAAGTTCATTGACATGATGAAGAGCTTATCCATTAACGTGCCTTTGGTGGAGGATTTAGAGCAAATGACTGGGTATGCAAAATTATGAAGGATTTGGTTACAAAGAAAAGATCAATGGATTGCGAAACTATCAAGATGACTCACCAAGTCAGTGCGATAGTGCATTCTATGGCCCCGAAACATGAAGACCCTGGAGCTTTTACTATCCCTTGCACTATTGGTAGTTCGGAGTTTGCTAAGGCCCTTTGTGACTTGGGGGCTAGCATTAGTTTGATGCCTTATTCAGTCTTCAAGACTTTGGGAATTGGGCAACCTAGGCCAACCTCAATGAGACTTCAAATGGAGGACCGGTCGATGAAGCGGCCTTTGGGTATAATTGATGATGTACTTGTCCGGGTGGACAAATTCATATTGCCGGCCGACTTTGTTATATTGGATTGTCAAGTGGACTTTGAAGTCCCGGTTATTCTTGGGAGACCTTTCCTAGCAACGGGGAAGGCATTGGTTGATGTTGAAGCGGGTGAGCTAACTTTCCGAGTGGGAGATGAAAAGGTGGTCTTCCATGTTTGCAAATCCATGAAGCAAACCAATAGCACCGAGGTGTGCTCTTTTGTGGACATTGTCACAGTTGTGATAGCGGACGACACAAGTTCTATGATCAACGTGGAGGATCCCCTTGAGGCCGTGCTACTAAATCTTGATGTCAACGATGATGCAAGCAGAGTGGAGTGTGTTAATGATCTACATGGAATGGGCTCTTATTCTTATGAGCCGAGAAAATTGTCTTTGGATCTTGAAAATCGGAAAACTCCACCAACCAAACCATCAATTGAGGAGCCACCGGTGTTGGAGTTGAAGCCACTTCCTCCACACCTCAGGTATGAATTTTTGGGCTCTAATTCAACTTTTCCAGTTATTCTTTCTTCTTGCCTTACTAACTTGCAGGTTGAGGCCACTTTGGAGGTGGTTCAAAGGTGAAAAAGGGCAATTGGATGGACTCTGGCAGACATTCGGGGAATAAGCCCCGCATTTTGCATGCATAAAATTATCTTGGAGGATGATGCAAGACCTTCCTTAGAACATCAACGGAGGCTAAATGAAGCAATGCAAGAGGTGGTGAAGAAAGAAGTGATCAAATGGCTTGATGCGGGTGTGGTGTATCCAATCTCCGATAGCTCATGGACTTCCCTGGTGCAATGTGTACCGAAGAAAGGCAGGATGACGGTGGTGACAAATGACAACAATGAGCTTATTCCCACTCGAACCATTACCGGGTGGAGAGTTTGCATGGACTACCGGAAGCTTAACAAAGTGACCCGCAAGGATCATTTTCCCTTGCCATTCCTCGATCAAATGCTAGATCGCCTTGCGGGGCGAGCCTTCTATTGTTTTTTGGATGGGTATTCGGGCTATAATCAAATTTTAATTGCCCCGGAAGACCAAGAGAAGACAACTTTTAGATGCCCATATGGTACATTTGCTTTCTCCCGGATGCCATTCGGGTTGTGCAATGCTCCGGCGACCTTCCAACGTTGCATGATGGCTATTTTCACCGACATGGTGGAAGACATATTGTAGGTCTTTATGGATGATTTTAGTGTGGTTGGTGATTCCTTTGAAGAGTTCTTGGTAAACTTGGATAGAGTCTTGGCCCGATGTGAAGAAACTAATCTTGTTCTCAATTGGGAAAAATGCCATTTTATGGTTGAAGAAGGTATAGTGTTGGGTCACAAGATTTCTAAGCATGGGATTGAGGTAGACAAGGCTAAGATCGAGGTGATTTCAAGGCTCCCGCCCCCCACTTCTGTCAAAGGGGTGAGGAGTTTCCTTGAGCACGTCGGGTTCTACCGGCTGTTTATCAAAGATTTCTCGAAGGTTGTGAATCCCCTTTGCAAGTTGCTAGAGAAAGATGCTAAGTTTGTTTTTGATGAAAAATGCATGGAGGCCTTTGAACTTTTAAAGCACAAGTTGACCACTGCCCCTATCATTACCGCACCTAATTGGAGTTTGCCCTTTGAACTAATGTGTGATGCAAGTGACGTTGCGGTGGGGGCGGTGTTGGGTCAACGGGTTAACAAAATGTTCCATCCCGTGTATTATGCAAGTAAGACTATGAATGAAGCTCAACAGAATTACACGGTGATGGAGAAGGAGTTATTGGCCATTGTATTTGCCATGGAGAAATTTAGGCCATATGATATGGGGGCCAAAGTGATTGTGCACACGGACCATGCCGCCCTTAGGTATTTGATGACCAAGAAGGATTCCAAGGAAAGATTGATGAGATGGGTGTTACTTCTTCAAAAATTTGACTTAGAAATAGTGGACCAGAAGGGAAGTGAGAACCAAGTTGCGGACCATCTGTCCCGCTTGGAGGAAGAAGGGAGGCCATGGGACGGCCTTGAGAAAACTGATGCATTCCCCGACGAGCAACTTCTTTCTGTGTCAATGTGTGACATGCCATGGTTCGCAGACATTGCCAATTTCATTGTGACTGGAATTGTCCCGTGTGAGCTTTCTTCCAACCAAAGGAAGAAAATCAAATAAGATAGTTTGGATTTTTATTGGGATGATCCGTACTTGTTTAAGATTTGCACGGATGGTGTGATTAGAAAGTGTGTCCCGGAAGGTGAACAATTGAGTATTTTGGAGGCTTGTCACTCCTCCCCCTATGGTGGCCATCATGGAGGGGTGAGGACGGCTTCGAAGGTTTTGAGTTGCGGTTTCCATTGGCTGACTGTGTTCAATGATGCTAGTGATTTGGTAAAAAGATGTGATCAATGCCAACGAGCGGGAGGGATTTCCAAGAAAGACGTGATGCCTCTTAACATAATTCTTGAAGTTGATATCTTCGATGTTTGGGGTATTGATTTTATGGGTCCTTTTGTTAGCTCGTGTGGGAACACTTACATTATAGTAGCAGTGGATTACGTGTCAAAATGGGTTGAGGCCGTGGCCTTGCCTAATAATAAAGCTAGGAGTGTGGTGGCATTTCTTAAAAAGAGTACCTTCACAAGGTTTGGTACATCCCGGGCAATCATTAGTGATGGAGGATCACACTTTTGTAATAGGGCTTTTGATACCTTACTCTCCAAGTATGGTGTCAACCACAAAGTCTCTACACCTTACCATCCGCAATCAAGTGGCCAAGTTGAAGTGTCAAATAGAGAAATCAAGAGCATCCTGTCCAAAACTGTCAATGCAAATTGGACCGATTGGTCTAAAAAGTTAGATGATGCTCTATGGGCCTACCGGACCGTGTAGAAAACCCCAATTGGTATGTCACCGTACCGGTTGGTATTTGGGAAAGCATGTCATCTTCCAGTGGATTTGGAGAATAAGGCCATGTGGGCGTTGTGGAAGCTTAATCTTGAGTGGGATGTTGCGGCCAATCTTCGTGTTGAACAACTCAATGAGCTTGATGAATTCCGGTTCCATGCATACTCTAGTTCGTCCTTGTATAAGGGCAAGATGAAGTACCTACATGACAAATATGCTCGTGGAAAGGAGTTCAAAGTTGGTGATTTGGTCCTCTTGTTCAACTCCCGTCTAAGTTTGTTTCCCGAAAAGCTGAAATCAAAGTGGAGTGGGCCATTTAAAGTTGTGTGTGTGACCCCATTTGGTGCTCTAGATTTGAATAACAAAAGTGGTGAAGTCAATAGAGTGAATGGGCACCGTGTGAAGCATTATCTTGGGAAGTTTGATGACAGCCATGTGGTGGCTGTTGTTCATTTGAAATGATGAGATTGTAACCCGCGTCGTGTCGCGACGTTAAATCAGGCGCTTCTTGGGAAGCAACCCATGTCTTTTTCTTTTTATTTTCTTGGATTTTCTTGGTAGTTAGGATTTATTTTTGAGCTAATTGGTTTTCAGATGTTGCAGGGATTGAGTTGATGCAGTGCAAGGCATAAATGCAAAAAAAAAGTGAACGGTCTCTGAAGTTGCCAGTGCGGCCGCGGTACATTTGTGCGGTCCGCACTGGTATGGGCTAAGTGAGGTGCTCTCTGAAGTTTGCCACCGCGGCCGCATTCTGTTTTGTGCGGACCGCGGTGGACCTCCGCAGCTGCGGTCGCTTTTGTGCGCACCGCAGAGGTTGCATTCACAAGCTTCAATAAAACAAACCCAGCGCGGTCCGCGGTCCTTTTTGTGCGGCCGCGCTGGTAGGTAAGGATGGGGCCCACACCTTTTTCTATAAATAGAGCCCAAGGGGCACCATTTACCCTTTTCGAACTTTCAACACTCAGACCCCTTAAAGCTACTGTTCATCGTATCATTGACCATAATACTTGCTTGCATTGAATACTTGCATACAATCTTCATAATCTAGTAACATTTCATGCATCTTTGATTAATTTTATATTTACATTTTATTTTCATGCCCAGCAGTTGTAGCTTCTCTTTTTCTTCTCGTAGATTCTTTTTTATTCATTTATTTGTTAGCTTAGGGTAATTTAAATGCCGGGTTTGTGTGTTGGGCATTCATAATGGTTGGGCAAATAAGTAGGGACAAGTTAGGTGGAAAACTTGAACAAATTTACAAACCCTAACTCAGTGGTTAAGTGAAACACTCTGCGCGGCCCGCGGTCGCCTTTGCGCGGACCGCGGTGCCCTAGTGACTGGAAGTGAACCATTGCCCAGCGCGGCCGCATTGCACTTTATGCGGTCCGCGCTGGCCCACTGCGGCCGCGTTCTACTTTGTGCGGACCGCGGTGGGGAGATTTAGAGAGATAATTTCTGGGCCGTTGACCCTGTGCGGACCGCGGTGGGTTTTATGCGGTCCGCGGTGACTCCAGCGCGACAGGCACTCCTTTTTGTGCGGACCGCGGTGCACTGTTCTGCAACTATTTGCTTCTGTTCTATAATTCATTTTCCACAACTGATTCACTGCCTCTGCTGATACTAACAAAGCTAGATGTGTGTGTTTGAAGACAATGGTTAGACAACAAGGAGGCAAAGCACCAAAACAACCCGGGAGAGGTGGTTCCTCCCGAGGGGGCAAGGGAAAGAGGGTGGTAAAACTCACTCCCCAAGCTCGGGAGAACATCAAAAAGACCCGGAAGTTGATAAAAGCTGCAGATAAAGCTGCTTCCCATTCTTCCGGGAGTGAGTATGTGCCTTCTCAGGACAACTCCTCAGACTCAGTCCCAACTCACATCACCACCCACTTCCAACTGATTGATACTCCTCCGCCATCACCCACTGTTTCACAACCAATCAATGTTGTGAATGAGTCATCTGAGGGCTCGGCATCCAGTAGTGGGGACTACTCCACCTCCCCCACAGCTTCATTGTCTGGGGAGAGTGCAGAAGGAGGCGAGGAGGGGGTTCAAGGTGCTGGAGAGGTGTAGGGGGGTGGTGAACCTCAAGTTGGGGGTGTTGAACGAACTAGAAATCCCACAGTTTGGGAGGATAGATTCGTCAGTCAGGTACATTCCACAAGTTTAAGGAATGGTGGCCACTACGAAAGCTGATTCTTGAGAGGAGTTTTATTGAGCGAGACCTTCTTCCCTAAACCCAAATGTGCATAGAGAGTTTCACACTCGAGTAGGTTGGGAACATTTTCAGAGTGAATGTGTAAAGGCAAATGAGCACATGGTCAAGGAGTTCTATAGCAACGTGGCCCACATCTTGAAGGGCACTGAAGTGACCAAAGTGCGGAACAAAAAGGTAGTATTTACTGGGAAGGCACTCAATGAATATTTGGGGTTCGATGACGAAGATGAGACCCTTTACAATGAAAAGTTGGCAATGGGCAAAGAGGTTCGTCCGTGGTTAGCTTCATACTTCGCAATCCCAGGTACTGTTCCGGAGTGGTTGCAAGCAGGGACCAAAATATTTTGGAAGACCTTTAACTTTGAGGCTACGGGGTGGTTGACATTTGTGTGCAGTCGGCTTGACCCAACTACTCATGATCAGACTATTCCACTTGCCCGGGTTGTTCTTGTTGCATCTATTATGGCAGGATATCCTATCAACGTGGGCAATGTTATGTCCCGCGTCATATCTGCAGTAGGGCTTGAGCATGACCGGAACTATCCTTTTCCCAACACCCTCACTATGTATTTTCGGGATCTAGAGGTGGACAGGAGACCTTTTGATATCAAGGTCAA
Source organism: Nicotiana attenuata (assembly GCF_001879085.1). NCBI lineage: Eukaryota > Viridiplantae > Streptophyta > Magnoliopsida > Solanales > Solanaceae > Nicotiana > Nicotiana attenuata. The sequence goes on from NW_017673371.1 coordinate 124,392, forward strand.
TCCTGTGGCTCCGTTTTTGTGGTACAGTTTGAAGGGCCAGATAACCCCAAGGACAACAATTACAAGCCGCCTACCTCTGGTCCAACTGGCCAGTCTGAAGAGCCGGTTGCGGTAGAGCCCTCCACTGAGCCTGCCTCCACCACCATTGAGTTGCCTCCGAGACCTTCCACCACTCCTGTTCCTTCCACCTCAGCTGGCCCGGAGATTCCATCCTCTCGGGCCCATCCTATCACTGCCCACAGACTGCACCAGACACTTCAGAGCCTGAACAACTAGATGTATACTGCTTCATCCAAGTTGTCCACTTTGACCTCAACCATTGTAGCTCAGTCGGCTCCTCCGCCAGTTCAGGTCCCACAGTCTATAGAGGATGTTTGAAGAAGTTGCTTGATAACCAAGAGAAGATCTTAGCACCCAGGCCGAGTTGGTGAAGGCAGTGGCTTCACATGACAAAGCTCTAAAAGAGCTTGCCAAGGAACATAAGAAGCTGCGCAAGACATGGGCTTCCAGGGAGTCCGTGAAGGAGTTGAGGGCGGATGTGGATAGACTAAAGGCAGACCAGCTGCCTTTGGATTTATTGTTTGAGCACCCAGCTCCAGCAGCAGTTCTAGTAGCAGCCCCAGATACAGAGCAGGTACAGAGACTTCCTAGGAAGAAGAGGAAGCTCCCCAGTGCAGATGAGGCGATCATCTAATTGGCAGACCCACCAGAGGCCTCCTCCAGTCAGCCAAAGGATGCCTATGATATTCAGCCTATCCAGGTCCAGGCCCCAGTACCAGCAGCTGAGCAGCAGGAGACCGGGAACCAGTCTGTGGTTCCCGCGCATACAGAGGACCCGGGGACCACAGATGATCCCATGCAGACCGAAATGGCTTAGGGATTCTTCATATCCTTTCCCTCTACTTTTGATGCTTATTTTGTTAGTTGGCATTGGGGACAATGCCAGCTTTTATTCGAGGGGGTGCGCCCTTCATTTTTGGATGACTGTAAATATTAATACTATTTTATGCTTTCTTTTGATTTTCTGTTGGTCTGTACATAACTTTACATTTAGTTACTTTCATCGTACTTTTTATCTTCTTTTTCGGTCTGTATATAAAGTTACATTATTGTATATATTCACTCCCCGTTGTATATTCATTACCTGTTTGTACATATTCATTCTATTTTCTATTTTTCGTAAAAAAAAAAAATTCGTTTTTAGCTTCTTATATAGGCTCGTAGCTTTTTGTTTTGTTTTGATGTTTTTAATAAGCCTTTGGTTTTCTTAATGCCACGGTTCTTTCCAAAGGTAGAATTTTGTGTGAACCGGGTGGCTCTTTCCAATGATAGATGGCGTGACAACCTTCTTAAGGGTTTGAGTCCGTTTTTGATTTTTCTTTTGTTTTTTTAGTAGTTTATAGTTAAGGGTACCTCAAGCATAGCTTCACTTGGGCCTAACACATTTGCCTTTGATCCCATGGTCAAAGACAAGTGGTTGTGTCTAGGATGGTGAAACTAGTGACCTTGAGACTCTTGTGTTGACCAAACAAACATCATGTGGTCTTTCGGGACTATTGTGTGCTCAATCGTGTCTAAGGTTGTTGTGGGCCCTCGACTTTATGTCTTTAGCAATCCTTGAGTGTGTGTGGTGAGAAATCGAATTTTGAGTCCAAGTCCCGAGCCAATGGTCTAGAACATGCCCTGAATGTTTGCTGAGGCGAAATTTTGAGTGAAATTCGACTTGAGAAGTGATTATAGGCTCTCCTTGATCCAAATGATAAGTTGAACAATTCCATAGCCTACCAATGAGATAATCCCTAGCTAACCCTTTTGAGCCTTAAACCTTTTTCTTTCAAGAAGCAATGTTACAAGCCTATACCCATTCTAAATTCTACCCTCTCTTGGTACCCAAATCTTCCCTTGAGTAATGGCAAAGTCTAAGTTTGGGGGGAGAGACAAGAAAGGAAACAAAGTGGTAAAAGGTACAAAAGCAAAAGAAAAAGAAGTCAATGAAAGAGAAAGAAAAGAAAAAGACAAAAAGAAAGCCCAATGTGAACAAGAATAAAAAGGGATTCAAGGAATAACAAAAGTGAAAAAGGTGTGGAAAAAAGTAGAAAAAGGAGAAATGTTTTGAATTGCATAAGAAAGAGTGACAATGCGTCTCTCTAACCCCTTGAAAGGAAGTGAAATACTCAAAAGAGTCAAGAGAATTGTGCCAAAATGAATCAAAAGAAGTGCTTTAGGGAAGATGGAACCTATATAGACCAACAACTTTTCCTACCCTCAACCAAAAGCCTTCACATTGACTCCACAAAAGCCCTATATGATCTTGAGTTGGATGACGCTCGCATTAGTGGATACTTACATGAGGGTCAAGCATATGGTACTTAGAGCCGGACTTGTGACCTTCCCTTGAGAGAGACGAGTGAACTCCCATTAACCTCTGTTTGTGTGCTTATACTCTAAAAGGTGAGGTTTGCTTAGGGAGAGTTGAGGATGTATGAGTTTGGGTTCCACAGCAACCAAAGTAATTGAGAGAGTTCTTTGATGTAATGAGTCAATTCTTGATGCTCTTGTGTCACACTTGATCCATAGTTTTCAAGGTTTAAATGTTGTTAATGATCTATTTGTATTGAGGGCAATTGTTAGTCCCAATTGATGCTTGTTGAGGTTACTTTAGGTCAGCTGGAATTACTTGGATTTTCCTTTAAGAGTGGGTATTACTTTGTTTGCTTGAGGACAAGCAAAGGTTTAAGTTTGGGGGAGTTGATAAGTTAGGATTTTAACATGTTTTATGCCCCTACTTGCCTATGCTTTGATCATATATTTGTACAAAATAGTCCCAAAAGGCTCACAGGTTGTGCTTGTTTGCAGGTTTGATCGACAAAGTGAAGAAATGTCAAAGATCGGCTAAAAAAGGAGTGAAACCTATTCAAGTATCAAAGACCAAGAAATCTAGGGAAGAAGGCCTAGTGCGGACCGTGCAAATTGGTATGCGGCCGCACTAGAAGATTCAGAGAGTTGGCAAACTGGGCTCAAGGGCAATGCGACCGTGGTACATATCTCGTGGTCCGCGGTCATGGCTCCGCGGCCGCACTACTATTTTGTGCGGTTCGCGGTCAAGAGATTCAGAGAACTACAATTGTGCCAAGACAATGCCATGCGGTCCGCGGTCGTTATTGTGCGGACCGCGCCAACTCCCTCCGCGGCCGCGGTCCATTCTACGCGGTCCGTAGAGTCCAAGTTTAGAGAAGCCAAAGTTGAAGTCAAGGAGCCCAGTGCGGCCGCGATCCATTTAGTGCGGCCCGCACTGACCCCGCAGGGGTATTTTTGTCCAGTTTTTCCAGCCTAGTATAATTAGGACATTTTACCATTTTTAGGTCATCAGTTAATTTGAGAATTGGGTTGCGCTCGTGAGAACAACTTGTGTAGCCATTTTTGGCATCTTAGCTTCAATTTAACGATAGATTCTTGTACTTTAATTTAGTATTTAATTAATATATCTTGTACTTCATCTATTTCTTCATTTTCGCCTTCAAGCACGAGTAGCTAAACCCTTTATTGTGGGTAATTGATGGGTGTTGCCATCTAGGGTTAGAATGACTATGGGTGTTTGCTATTTGGGTTGATTTTATGTTTTAATCTATAAATTGGTGGTTGCAGACACTGATTTGTGCTTTGTGGATTTGACTCTTCTTGAGAAAGAGAGTCTAAGTCTCCAAAATTGACCCAACAAGGAATTGGGATGGACTCATGAGAAATGATAGTCCCAATTAACGGGTTAAATCTCGAGAGAGTAATCACCCTACTTGAACCCTAGTTGCTTGGTCTAATTTGCCTACCCATTTGGTCTCGAGAGAGTCAAGTGGGCAAAATCACTCTCTCTACCGAGAGGTGTGAGAGTGGGTAAAATTGTGCAACGGTTATAGCATAAGCCCCAATTATGTCAATCGAACCTTAGTAACATCTACCCGTCAATTAGCCACCTAGGTGATGTCACGACCCTAGTGCCCTTCTTCCCATTAGATACAACTTTAGCAATTATCTCGTAGCATAATCTAGTTTCAATTAGTAGTTTGATAATAGTTGTTTATAATTGAAAAACCCAAAAATATTAGAAGTGACATCTAGAACAATTACACGACTCTAGTCTAGATAGATACCCAGCTCCAATTTCTAGCTCTCTGAGGGATTCGATCTTGACCCTCATATCGGGTAAAAGCTATTACGACCCTCTCTTCCTACTTTATAGTATTGTGGAGTTGGCAGCGATCATTGTCCCCTGTATGTGGGAAGAAAAAAATTGATTACTTTGATAGCATGATTAGTAAGGTTATTAAAAGACTCAATGGCTAGCAAGATAAATTTCTTTCTCATGGTGGTAAGGCTACTCTGATTAAAAGTGTGCTTCAATCTATCCTTGTTTATGCTTTATCTGCTATATCTCCCTCTAAAGGAGTGCTTAGATTAAACTAAAAACACTACGCCAACTTCTTTTGGGGTAACTCTGTGGATAATAAGAAGTACCATTGGAGTTCCTGGAACCATCTTGCTCTTTCTACTGAGGAAGGTGGCATTGGCATCAGGAGAATGGAGGACATTAGCAACATGCTAGCCATGAAAAGGTGGTGGAGGATAAGGTCCACATCATCTCTTTAGGCTAACTTTATCAGAAATAAATATTGTGTGAGGTCCCATTTGGTTTCAAAGAAATTGGCTCCAGGTAACTCTCATGCGTGGAATCATGTTCTTAAAATGAGAGATATTGTAGAGAAATATATGATTTGGCAGGTAAACTCTGGGTCTAGTAGTTTCTGGTGGGATAATAGGTCTTTAAAGGGTCCTTTGGTAGAGCTGGTTCCTAACACTTCAAAGAGTGCCAAGACCTTGGGTGGGGAGTTCATAACTAATGGTCAGTGGAATACCAGTAAACTGAAGGACAATTTACCAGATCAATTGGTCCACCACATCCAATCCATAATTATTGGCAATCAAGACAAGGAGGATCAAGTATTTCGGGACCTTTCAGAAAATGACAAATACACAAACAGGAGCGCATGGAACCTGGTAAGGACAGCTAGCCCAAAAGTGCAATTTATCAATAAGGTATGGAATTCTAATATCCCTTTTAAAATGTCTTTCTTGGTTTGGAGACTTTGGAATGGTAAACTTCCATTTAATGATGTGATTACTATGTTTGGCAAACAAATTATTTTTCAAAAAAATATTATGACATTTCCGTTCTTATGGCCTGTTCAAATCGATTATTCTTTATGTAGCGAAATGGCCGATTCCTTATAAATGTAACTGTTGCCTAAACCCAACTACTAATAGCATAAATCATGTATTTATAGAGAGGCAAGCTGCTAGCTATATTGGAAACTTTTTGGAAATGCTCTTGGTATCTTGTAACGCCCCCCACCCCATTAGATACATGCTTAACACCTGGTGGGCCTCTAAGGCAACCAATGATGTTCACAGAATAGTTTTAAATATTACTCCTATTATCATTTTTTGGTTTCTTTGGAGGGATTTCTTTGCGTGCAGGTCTGGAGATCAAAAAAACTTCAATATTTATAAATTGCACCATCAAATCTCTTGGAGTATCGAGACTGCAGTCAATAAAGCATATCCCAACTGCAAACTCAAAATGCCATGAAATAGCTTCTGTGAACTACTGGCAAGACTACAACCTGTACATAAATGCGTGGTGGTTCACTGGAAAAATCAGACATAGGGGCAGGATCAAGATCAACACTAATGGGAACTATCTCCAAAGGGAAAGAAAAGCAAGGTTAGGAGGAGCTATCAGAGATGAGCATGGTGATATAATCATCGCCTTTTCGATACAATTCAATGCTGATAATCACAACATTGCGGAGGCTCAGACAACATGTTTTGGTACCATCTGGTGCGTGCAAAATGGATTCACTCGAGCCACCCTTCAGTTGGACTCTCTTTATATTGTAGATATCCATCGTAAAGAAAGCACAACTAACTACAAGCTCAGCCAAATCACTAGCAAGATCAGAGACATCATTAACACCTCCGATATCCAGATTATACACTGCTATAGAGAGGCGAATCAACTAGCGGATTGCTTGGATAAAATGGCAGTAAAGAATCAGCATGCTGCTTACTTCTACTCTAACCATGAACTACCTAGTCAAGCTAAGGGGCCCCCTTTTGCTGGACAAGGAACAGGTGCCTTGTATAAGGAAAAAATATGATAAGGCCAATTTTTTTGTTAGCTAGGTTTGTTTTCTGTAGTTAGAGTTAGAGGGGGCGATCTATTTATAATCGCCAATGCCTCATCTTTTGAAGGGTGTGCTGTACCCTCGTGTTGTATCAGCAAACTAGATTTTTTGCTAATACAACACCCCCCCCCCCAGTATAACTGGAAATGTTATTAAAAAAAATTAAAAGGAAACACCCAATAAGAGAATTTAGACAGCTGGGCGTCCACTACATTTACGGTAATAAATGAGATAACAAGACTTTATTTTATCTCAATAATAGAGTCTATACACGCGCAAAAAAAAAAGCCTTGAAGAAGAAAAGAACCCAAGTCGAAGAAGTCAAAAAATTACTTGAATTAATACGTTTTTTTTAATTCAAGAAAAAGCATCTATTTATTTTTATTATAGGTAAGCATCCGTTTGTGTCAATAAATTTTTCTTTCTCAATCCTTTTTAAACAATATGTTCTAAAACAAGGGCGACTCAAGGGTCAAGAAAGTGAGGCACTTGCTTTAGGCCTGTCAAAAATTGGGGCCCCCAAATACTGTTATTGATTATTTTTATGTCTTTAACATTTTTGTAAAAGAATGGAATCTTGTTAGAAAAATCTCTAATAATTCTTTGTAAAAAGAAAGAAGTAGTTATAAAAAAGAATAACTTAAAGAAGGAGGCATGGGCAATGTGCCTTTACGTGTAAAGAAATATATTATTTTTCTGCCAAACAAAATATAGAATATTTCGAATTGCACCTTCGTTTTCATATTTTTCTCATATTTCAAGCATTTAAGTAAGTAAATTGAAATAGTGAAACGCTTCATGGATTGGTTTATTTTGATATCAATCATCAATTTATCAACTTTCAGAACCGGGTTTAATCGTTCTAACTTTCTTTTTATCTTTTTTTTAAATCAAAATTTAAATATGTCAACAATAAAATATGACTAACCTTGATACAGTCTCAAAAAGTTACTCTTAATAAATTTCTACCAAAAAATAGATAAAGTTAAATAAAAAATTATAGGAAAATATTGTTAAATGAACAAGTCTCCAATCTTTTTGAGTTAGATGGTAATGAAATCAAAGAAAAAGAAGAATTCTGCATGTCAAAAAGTTAAAAAAAAATAATTAAATTATAAATAAAAAAATGTAAAGCTTTAGGCTTCTTAAGGCCTCTTAATAAAGTTTGTTTTATGCCACAAATATTTATCATTGAGTCGCCCCTCTTCTCAAACCTATATGGATTATGAGTTTACTAAAAAATAATAATATCACAATTATAGGATCGTTTATATATGTAGAAGAGTGGTGAGCCAATACAAGTTGTGGCTGTAGAGTATTATACATTAGGTTGTATTATTTGTACAGTTAGTGAGTTAGTTAGATGGTTATTACTGCAAGTAGTCGGTTACTTCTATAGTAGGTGTTTGTCTATATATAGTCCATGTGCAGATACATTTTAATCTCAGAAGAAGATAATGGAGGTTCTTCATTTCTCTCTGGAATTCCCTCTCTGAAACTCTTCTCGTCTTCTTCCTCAAACATCCTCACTGCTGAAGCTTCCAGCTATGACTGTTATCATGGTATTAGAGTCGGCGTCGTGAATCTCCGGTCACTGAATATCTTCAATTCTCTTCAATTTTGGCATTGAATTGTAACGATCCGGCCGGTCGTTTTATGAGTTTCAGTCTCGTTCTCCCCATTTCTGCTTCTTTATGTGTTGTTCAGCTACATTTCATCATATCGTATTGGTTGGTTTGGGTTTGGAGTAGTTTTGAAAAGATATGAGACACTTAGTCTCTTAAGTTGACTATTTAGTTGAAAAAGTCAATCGGAAGTTGACTTGTGGGCATATGATCTCGGAATTTAGTTTTGTGGTTCGGATAGCTTTGTTAGGTGGTTTGGGACTTAGGAGCGTGATCGAAATGTATTTTGAAGGTCCGTGGTAGATTTAGGCTTGAATTGGCGAAATTGGAATTTTAGTATTTTCCGGTTGGTAGTGAAAATTTTGATATCGGGGTCGAAATAGAATTTTGGAAATTGGAGTAGGTCCGTTGTGTCATTTGTGACATGTTTTCAAAATTTCAGGTCATTCGGATGAGGTTTGATAGGATTTTTGATCGTTTGTGGAATTCAAAAGTTTTGGAATCCGAGGGTGTTTTGATGTTTCGATGTTGTTTTGACTGTTCCGAAGGTTGGTACAAGTTTAAATAGTGATATGTGACTTGTTCGTATTTTTGGTTGAGGTCCCAGAGGCCTCGGGGGGATTTTGGAAGGTTGTCGGAAAGTTTGGTTTTGGTTATTGAGCAGCTTCAGCTTCTGTTTCTATCATAACCGCACCTGCGGAGTGGGAACCGCAGGTGCGACGTCCGCAGGAGCGTGGAAGCAGCCGCAGATGCGGCCATAAGCGAGAAGGCCAGATGCCGCAGGTGCGAAAGAAGGAACACACCTGCAGGACCGCAGGTGCGGGTAGAGAGGCGCAGGTGCGGTTTAAGGGAAATAAGTGAAAACCGCATATGCTGTTGGTTAGACCGCACAAGCGGGAAAAGGACCGCAGGTACGGAATCCCTAGGTCAGAAAGTATATAAGCTTCCTTTCGCGATTTTCAGCCTTGTTTCACCATTTTTGAGACGGACTTGGAGCTTTTGAGAGGATTTGAAGAGGAATTCAAGGGGTAACGCTTGGAGGTAAGGTTTTTGAACTCAATACTCGATTCTATGGCATTTTCTCACTGATCAGGCATGAAATTATTGGAATTTAAGGGTTAAAATTGGAGAGTTAGGGCTTGAAATTGGAGAGTTTTCACTGGAGATTTGAGGGGCCATTCGAGGTCCGATTTTGATGATCTTGATATGTATAGACTCGTGGGAGGATAAGGATTCTAGTGATGTAATTTTTATCGAATTCCGAGTTGTGGGCCCGGGGGTCGGTTTTGGCCAATTTCGGGTTTTTTGATGTAATTTGATTATTTTCGCGTGAGCTTTGTTCCTTTAGCCTATTTTGATGTTATGATTCTGATTTTGGATAGATTCGGTGCGAATTGAGGCTGAATCGAGAGGCAAGGGCATCGCGAAGTAGAATTTGATCCGGTTTGAGGTAAGTAACGATTGTAAATCTAGACATGAGGGTATGAAACCCCGGAATTTCGTATTGTTTTGATAAATGAGGTGACGCACATGCTAGGTGACGAGCGTGTGGGCGTGCACCGGTAGGGATTGTGACTTGGTCCGTCCTGTGGTAACCGTAGAATTGCTTATTTCGATAAACTCTATATGATATCTATGTGTTTTAGAATTGAATCTGTTAATTTGTGCTGAATGCCATGTTTGGGGCCTTGTATCGATCTGTTTGGACCCTCAGGGGTATTTTACTACTTTCCTCACACTGTTTTGATTTGAAAGCATATCCTCAACCATGATTTTTACCTGTTTACTTTTGATTCATGTTTCATTAATCTGTTTTAAATATATGAAAGTTGTTTGGCTGAGTTTTCCTGATTTTTTTTACTGAGAGAGGTCGAGGACCTGATGGTGAGGATTATATATATAAATATTTATGGATCGGACTGCACGCCGCATCGATATTTATATGTATATGGATTGGGCTACATGGCGTACCGATATGTGGATAGGGCTGCACGTCGCAGCGATATAGCGCTTGGGCTGTAGGAGCCCCTCCGGAGTCTGCACACCCTAGTGAGCGCAGTCGACTATATATTACGGATCGGGCTGCACGCCGCAGCGGTTACTATTATGAGTAATCTATTGAGTGAGACTGCTGAGTGAGAGTTCTGATTCACGAGAGTTGAGTCACGAGTGACTGAGAGGCTGCCCGAGGGGCCGTAAATATATATGAGCGATGCTTAGCCCGAGGGGATTGTTTGTGAAATTTACTGTTTTCTCTCTCCTTTATTCTGAGCCTCTATTGAAATGTGTTGAACAATTTTTCTAAATAACTTTCATTGAAACTGAGGTTTTTACGAGTTGTTTGGAAATTGAACTACGGATTTGACTCTGATATTTCCATTGAGATTTTATGTTAGATTATGTATATGATTTAAATGCTCGTCACTCCACTCAGACTTTATTTACTTTGGTTACTTACTGAGTTGGCGTACTCACATTACTCCCTGCACCTTGTGTGTAGATCCAGGTGCCAGAGCTTCAGAGTGAGAGCTTTCAGCAGCTTTTGAGTATTTATAGAGATAGCAAGGTAGCTGCACGGCGTTCGTAGTTTCTCCTTCCTACCCTTAGTGTTATTTATTTCAGTCTTTTCGTCTTGTATTGAGTAAACAGTACTGGACAGTATCTTAGTGGCTCATGACTAGTGATACCAGGATCGGGCTGTGTGGCTGTATTTGCGTATTTTGTTCTTTCTTCTGCGTATTTTGTTATATTAAATGAAAGACTTGTGTTCATAACTGATTTGGAAAAATGGAAATACCAAAAGATCGTTATGTTAATAGTGTTGAATAGGCTTGCCTAGCATTGTGATAGGCGCCATCACGACCGGGGCAGTTTAGGGTCGTGACAAGTTGGTATCAGAGCCTAGGTTACATAGGTCTCACGGACCGTGAGCCGATTTAGTAGAGTCTCGCGGATCGGTACGGAGACGTCTGTACTTATCCTTGGGAGGCTGCAGAACCTTTAGGAAAACTTCACATTCTTGAAATTCCTGTTGTGTGAATCTGTTGATTCTAGTACTAAACTTGTGTTATTTTATTCTCTCACAGATGGTGAGGACACGTGCTACCTGTCAGGACGGACAACCACCAGTTGGGGCCACTAGGGGCCGAGGTCGCAGTCGGAGTCGAGGCCGTGGTAGGGGCAAAGGTGTAGCCCGTATAGTATAGGGGACAGCACCTGCAGATCCACCAACTGCCCCAGTTCATGATCAGATTCCAGTGGGGGATGCTCCAGTGGGGCCAGCTCAGGCACCCGCCGTGCTTAATGTTATTCCGGGTCTTCAGGAGACCTTGGCTCAGATCTTGACCGTGTGCACTATTCTTGCTCAGGTAGTCGTGGTTTCTACTACAGCAGCCACTTCTCAGGCCGGGGGAGGCACTCAGACTCCCGTCGTCCGCACACCTGAGCAGGTTGTTCAGGGATTGCAGACAACGGAGGCACCACCAGCCCAGCTGGTTGCACCTGCTCAGGGTTTTGTAGTACAAGTTATGCCTGAGGACGAGCAGTGTCGATAGGAGAGGTTTGGTAGACTTCAGCCCCCGACTTTCAGTGGTGCAGAGGGCGAGGATGCCCAGGGTTTCTTGGACAAGTGTCAGAGGATTCTTCGTACTGCGGTATTCTGGAGACCAACGGGGTAGCATTTACCACTTCTCAGTTTTCTGGAGTTGCCTTCACTTGGTGGGAGGCTTATGAGAGGCGTAGGCCTGTTGGTGCAGTGCCCCTTACCTGGCAACAGTTCTCCGCGCTCTTTTTGGAGAAGTATGTGCCATAGTCTCGCAGGGAGGAGCTGCACAGGCAGTTCGAGCAGTTGCGTCAGGGTGATATGACTGCGACGCAGTATGAGATGAGGTTCTCAGAGTTAGCTCGTCATGTTGTTTGGTTGGTTCCTACGGATAAAGAGAGGATCAGGAGGTTTGTTGATGGCCTCACATATCAGCTTCGAATTCTCATGACCAGAGAGAGGGTGTCAAGTGCTACTTTTGAGGAGGTTGTTGATATTGCCCGCGAGATTGAGTCAGTTCGTCCCTAGGAGCGAGATAAGAGGGAGGCCAAGAGGCCTCGGGGATCTGGTAGTTTTGGTGGTATTCCTTCGAGAGGTCAGTTTCAGCACGGCAGAGGCCGCCCATTCAGACATGCTCAGTCAGCCCGCCCAGTTCATCGTGGGGCATCAAAAGGCCATGGTTCTCACAGTTCTCATCAGGGTCAGTCATCACTTAGTGCCCTACCAACCCAGAGTTCGTCCCGTGCTCCATCAGTTCAAGGCTCTTCCATGCCAGGTCCTTCTACTGGTCATTCGGGTGCTAGGGGTTCCCTTCAGTCCCCTTTTCCCGCAACAAGGAGTTGTTACAAGTGTGGAGAGTTTGGACATATGAGGAGGCAGTGTCCTTGTCTTCTTGAGGGCCCATCTTAGCAGAGGAGTCAGCCCTCGACTTCAGCTCCAGTTACTTCACCCCTCGCCCAGGCAGCTAGGGGTGGGGGTCAGTCAGCTAGGGGTTGCCCGAGAGAGGGAGGTCGATCCGGTGGTGGTCAGGCTCGCTTCTGTGCTCTCGCAGCCAGACCAGATGTGATTGCTTTAGATGCGTGATTATAGGTATTGTCTCAATTTGCCACAGAGATGTCTCTCTGTTATTTGATCCTGGTTCCACCTTTTCATATGTGTCATCGTATTTTGCCCGTTATTTGGATACGCCCCGTGTGTCTTTTGTTTCCTTTGTTCGTGTATGTAATCCGGTGGGCGATACTATTGTAGTGTACCGCGTATATCAGTCATGTGTGGTGACTATTGGGGGTCTGGAGACCCGAGTGGACCTTTTGTTGATGTGTATGGTGGACTTTGATGTGATATTAGGCATGGATTGGCTTGCTCCGTGTCGGGCTATATTGGACTGTCATGCTAAGACAGTGACGTTGGCTATGCCGGGTGTGACACGGATTGAGTGGCGAGGTTCGATTGATTTTGTCCCCAGTAGGGTGATTTTGTTTTTGAAGGCCCAGCGGATGGTTGGGAAAGGTTGTCTATCATATTTAGCCTTTGTGAGGGACGTCAGTGCAGAGACTCCTAGTATTGATTCTGTTCCAGTAGTGAGGGATTTTCCCAATGTGTTTCCTGCAGACCTGCCGGGCATGCCACCGGACAGGGATATTGATTTTGGTATTGATCTGGTGCCGGGCACGCAGCCCATTTCTATTCCACCGTATCCTATGCACCGGCGGAATTGAAGGAGTTGAAGGAGCAGCTTCACGAACTCCTTGATAAGGGGTTTATTCGGCCTAGTGTGTCGCCTTGGGGTGCGCCTGTTCTGTTTGTGAAGAAGAAGGATGCCACGATGAGGATGTGCATTGATTACAGGCAGTTGAACAAAGTTACAATTAAGAACAAGTATCCTTTGCCTCATATTGATGATTTATTTGACCAGCTTCAGGGAGTGAGGGTGTTCGCCACGATTGATCTCCGGTCAGGGTATCACCAGTTGAAGATCAGGGATTCGGATGTTCTTAAGACGGCTTTCAGGACCCGATATGGTCATTATGAGTTCCTTGTGATGTCTTTTGGGCTGACCAATGCCCCAGTAGCGTTCATGCATTTGATGAACAGCGTGTTTTGGCCTTATCTCGACTCGTTTTTCATTGTATTCATTGATGATATTATGGTGTACTCGCATAGTCAGGAGGAGCAAGCGAAGCATTTGAGAGTAGTATTGCAGCGGTTAAGGGAGGAGAAGCTTTATGCAAAGTTCTCCAAGTGTGAGTTTTGGCTCAGTTCAGTGGCTTTCTTAGGGCACGTGGTGTTCAGTGAGGGTATTCAGGTTGATCCGAAGAAGATAGAGGCGGTTCAGAGTTAGCCCAGAGCGTCCTCAGCCACAGATATTCGTAGCTTTCTTGGTTTGGCGGGTTACTACCGTCGATTCGTTCAGGGATTTTCATCTATTGCATCGCCTTTGACCAAGTTGACTCAAAAGGGTGCTCTATTTAGGTGGTCGGATGAGTGTGAGGCGAGTATTGGCCACAGCTCTAGTATTGGTTTTGCCTTCAGGTTCATATACAGTGTATTGTGATGCTTCAAGAGTTGGTATTGGGTGTGTGTTGATGCAGGAGGATAGAATGATTGCTTATGCTTCTCGTCAGTTGAAGCCCCATGAGCAGAACTACCCCGTTCATGATCTAGAATTGGCCGCCATTGTTCACGCGTTGAAGATTTGGAGGCATTATCTGTATGTATGTCTCGTGAGGTATTTACTGATCATCGTTGCCTCCAGCATTTGTTTAAGCGGAAGGATCTCAATTTGAGGCAGCGGAGATGGTTGGAGCTGCTAAAGGACTATGATATCACTATCTTGTACCATCCGGGGAAGGCCAATGTAGTGGCCGATGCCTTGAGTAGGAAGGCGGTGAGTATGGGCAGTTTGGCATATATTCCTGTTGGGGAGAGACCTCTTGCAGTTGATGTTCAGGCCTTGGCCAATCGGTTTGTGAGGTTGGATATTTCGGAGCCCA
>NW_017673372.1:0-19219 GCF_001879085.1 Nicotiana attenuata
GGCGCGGTATGCCTGCTGCTGTTACGGGGAGCTGGCATTGTATACGAACACATTGAGTCTGGGAAGTTCAATATCAGGACCTTTTAATGCCAAAGCAGCAACATCATATGATGCAACTGCCATCTCTGGTGTTGGATAAGTACGCGAGGATACCACTTTTGACCCGAAGAACGGCACCCTCAGCCGCGATCCACACCAGTCAACCTCTCCATCCGAATTTTTCGAACCACGATTAATGAAGTCCGCTCACCGAGCTTGACCAAAAGACGACCTCGATAAGCGGAGGGACTAACTGTATGGGTCAAAATTAGATTAGAGAAATTCGGCACGAGGTTGTGGTCGTGGTCGTGGTCGGACAGGCCAAGGTTGGACCGTCATCAATGGTCGTGGTCGTGGTCGTGGTCGGACAGGCCAAGGTCGGACCGTCATCAATGGTCGTGGTCGAACAGGCCAAGGTCGGACCGTCATCAATGGTCGTGGTCGGATGGGCCAAGGTCGAACCGTCAACAATTGTCGTGGTCGGACAGGCCAAGGTCGGACCGTCATCAAACATCTAGTTTGCTTTGGAAAACTCAAAAGGAATATTCTACCGAATATTCCCTGTAAATTNAAAAGCAGTATGAAACACATGAGGGAAAAAGTACATAAACAAATACAAGTTGTACTGGTGCGGGTTTTGAGTTTTAGCCCCAGTTTCAACCCACTAAATAAAGGCATTATTAGCCAATGAGTCCCCAAAAAGTTGTATGGGTCAAAATTAGATCAGAGAAATTCGACATGAGGTCGTGGTCGTGGTCGTGGTCGGACAGGCCAAGGTCGGACCGTCATCAATGGTCGTGGTCGGATAGGCCAAGATCGGACCGTCATCAATGGTCGTGGTCGGACAGGCCAAGGTCGGACCGTCATCAATGGTCGTGGTCGGACAGGCCAAGGACGGACCGTCATCAATGGTCGTGGTCGGATAGGCCAAGGTCGGACCGTCATCAAACATCTAGTTTGCTTTGGAAAACTCAAAAGGAATATTCTACCGAATATTCCCTGTAAATTATACCTTTTTTTAGGATTTTCTATGGATACCTCCCTTATAAACAGGAGGGGAGGACTTCCCAAAAAGGGGGCTCTCTCCCTCTCCCTCTCCCTCTTTCTAGAAAATATGTAAACACACCTCTCAAGAGAAATGAGAGGATATGTGATCCAATACCTTCATCAGATCCAAAAAGGGTCATGAGGTTCTTGTACTTGTCTATCATTCATCTTTATGAAAAGAAAGAAGATCCGTCTCACCGAAGATCGGGTGAACCTTTTCCTTTACTCGTTCTTTGTTATTTAATGCATCTTTCTTTATGCCATTAGATCTGGTCATAATCGCTGTCAACATTTATGTTCGACTATGTCTTTTAATTCGTATTATTCATCTCGGATCTAGAGTTAATTATTCTTAACTAGGATTTACCCCTTCATATTTTTTGATTGATTTGCTCGGAAAGTATTTGATAATTTTCTAGTCAAACAAAAGGCACTAATGAATTGATAAGTTTTGAGCTCAATTTGTAGTTTAATGGGTAAAACAGATTGCACTTTTGTGTGTTAAAATAGACTCGATAACAAAGATAATAGTAAGTGTATTTAACGGGATACATTCATTGTTTGATCATGATTCAATTTAAAATCCATAATCAATTTAACAAGATAGACTTCAGCTTTCATTGGAACGGTTAAGATATGATGAACAATTTCAAAGAATCACAAACTGATGTTTTATACTTCAATGCCACACAAGAGGGGTGATTAGTGTGTTGTTCAATTTTTGCGTGCATAGATTATAGATGTACATGGTTCTTCTATATGTTCCTTATACTACTGTTGTGGAAATAATAAATGCGGAACGTAAAGAACACATGTATTTTTACGTGGAAAACACCCGACTCAGAAGGTGAAAAAACCACGGCCTACTACTCAGTAGGATTTTTCCAACACTTCACTAAATAATGAGCCAAAACAGCGTTTACAAAACTCTTTGTAAACCTAAGAATTACTTCTACTCCCTTTATGGCAACCAGCCTCTAGCTATTGCGACAACTTCAAGTTAACTCTAACTTGAATACAACGCTCAGAGTAACTAGTATAATTGCTTCTAGATAAAGCTGAAAGGTACAATTTGAAACATCTACTACAATGAAACTAGAATAAAAGACAGACACTTGGAATTGGTTCTTCTATCTGGTTCATGTAGCTTCAGGTTTGCACACTTGAATCACACACGAATTGCTTGCAAAATCCCTTGCTACTTTGCTCTCAACTCACCTTTAACTTCAACGTTTGTGCATACCTGTAAAATGAGAGCATCCTGAAATATATAGAGTTAGTAGAATAGGAAATAACTAGAGTTTCAATGCTATACTCTCCCTTGATGGAAAAGTTCTAGTTATCTTCTTCAACTTCTAACTCTTCCCTTATCTTGGATAGAGTTCTCTTCGAGTAAGGAGTCATTCTCCTTATCACTTATGTAACCTTTTAGTTCAGGAGATATCAGATATAACAACTTAATTTTATCTCCTTCACGTGCTTCCCTTATGCTCGAATCTGCCCGTGTCTGTGTACACTATGTATGGACCTGGTTTATGCTTGTGTTCCTTTGTCAATCATCAAAACAAACTTTACTTGGTCCAACAAGTTCCCTCTTGGATCCTGCTTGAGCCCATAAAGTGCCTTGTCAAACTTGTACATATGATTAGGACATTCCTTGCTTTCAAAGCCCGGAGGTTGCTTGGCAAACACTTCTTCCTTTAGATAGCCATTGAGGAAGGCACTTTTGACATCCATCTGATGGAGAGTGAATTCCATGTAAGCAACAAAGGCTATGAGAAGTTTGATTGCTTCCAATCTTGAAACTGGAGCAAAAATCTCATCATAGTCTTTGCCCTCCTCTTGACTATATCCTTGAACCACCAATCTTGCCTTGTTCCTTGTAACTGTTCCATCTTCGTCATGTTTGCTTTTGAAGACCCATTTTGTGCCAATTACTTATATGTCCTTGGGTCTTGGAATCAGATGCCAAACTTGGTTGTTCATCTTGCATTACATTCACCCAGTCTGCATCCTGCAAAGCTTCAGCAACATTTTTAGGTTCAATAAGAGATAAGAAAGTATGAAAAGCACAAAGATTCTTCAAAGAAGATCTGGTTTTGATTCCATAGGTTGGATCAATGATTATGTTCTCAATGGGATGAGAACTTTGATTCCTGTAAGGTTTCACAACCAGCTGGTTTCCCCTAGATTTTCCTTTAACGTTTTGTTGCTGAGGAACATGTTGATGGACAGGTTCCCTCGAGGTTTGAGGATTAGTTCCTCTTTGTTAAGTTCCCCCTTTCAGGTTGCCCTGGGTGGAAGGACCTGTTCCATCAACTGTTCCTTCCTCTGGTGCAACTTCAGTCTGGGTTGTGGTTTCATTTGGGTTTTTACCAGCCCAATTGCTTCATCATCATGTTCCTGCCTCTTAGAAAGAAAGTTTCGTTAACAGCCAGATGCACACTTTCTTCTACATACATAGTTCTTTTGTAAATCTTGTAAGCTTTACTATGTGAAGAATATCCCAAGAGTACTCCCCCATCACTTCTGGGATCAAACTTACCTAGGGAGTCTTTGCCATTATCGTGCACAAAGCACCTGCATCCAAATGCCCTAAGATGGGATAAATTTGGCTTTCTCCCCTTAAGTAACTCATAGGGAGTCTTCTAAACAAGAGGTCTAGTCATGCACCTATTTGTGATGTAGCATGCAGTGTTCACAGCTTCTGCCCAGAAACTATGGGACAGTTTACTAGAAAGAAGCATAGTCCTAGCCATTTCTTCCAATGTTCTATTCTTTCTTTCAACTACTCCATTTTATTGTAGAGCCCTAGGAGCAGAAAAATTATGATTTATGCCATGCTCATCAAAAATTTTAGCAAATTTAGCATTCTCAAATTCAGTACCATGATCAAACCTAATTGATGCAAGTTGATTACCTAGTTGTTTCTGAGTTTTTCTAACAAAAGAAGTGAACATGTCAAATGCTTCATCTTTAGATGTTTAAAACAATGTCCAAGTAAACCTAAAGTAATCATCAACAAGCACCATACCATATGTCATACACATCTACTCAATGTTCTCATTGGTCCACAAAGATCCATACGGACCAGTTCTATCGTCCTGATGGTGCTTATCATTTTCTTGCTTTTGAAAGAGGATCTTACCTGCTTCCCCCTTGCACAAGCCTCACAAAATTTATCTTCCTTGAACTTAATGTTAGGCAGCCTTATCACCAAGTCCTTGGAGACTAGTTTGTTGAGTTGACTTAAACTGACATGTCCAAGTCTCTTGTGCCAAAGAAGGGGATCATTATCCAACACACTTAAGAAAGTGAGTTCATTATCTGAAAGTGTGGACAGATCCACAACATATATGTTATTCACTCTTTTTCCCCGCAAAACTATCTTGTTAGTGGTAAGATTAATCACAAAGCATTTTGTAGAGGTGAATGTTACCATGTTACCTCTATCGCACAGTTGTGATACACTTATTAGACTGTACTATAGTCCATCTATCAAGTAGACATTCTCAATAGAGTGAGAATCGGTCTTAACTACCTTTCCAACCCCAATGATCTCACCTTTCTTCCCATTTCCAAAGAGACATTACCTCCTTTAAGGTCCTCAAGTGAAAGGAATCGGTTCTTGCTTCCTGTCATATGCTTTGAGCAGCCACTATCCATGTACCATATTTGGTTGTTCCCTTTCACTTGGACCTGCAAAAGGAAATCAGGGGTTAGTCTTAGGAACCCAAACTAGTTTGGGTCCCTTTCTATAGGCAAAAGGATGAATTATATTCTTTTTAGCCCAACTTGGTAGCTTATTCTTCCCTTGAACAAATTCTTTGTCCTTTTGACTTGCCTTTTCTTTTGCAGTGCATTCACTTTTATAGTGACCTATTTTATCACAGTGTGTGCAAATCTTGTTCTCAGAAAGTGTGAGGTACTTGCTTTTGGGATTCCACTTAGATGTAGGGTTCCCAAAGCCAAGTCCTCTTCTATTGCTACTATGGTGTTCTTGTAGCTATGAAAGTGCATCGGAGGACCTGTTCCATTTACAAGTTCTGTCTAGCTCATGCTTGACCTTTCCTTAGATCCTCCTTTAGGATTCTTATCTGCTATCTCTTTTGTACAACTCATCTTTTATTTTTCCTACATCTTCTTCTTGAGTGAGTTGTGTGTGATCAGCTGTCTTCTTACCTATTCCTAGTTTCAGTTTTAGATTTTCAGATCTAAGTTCTAGGACAGTTGAGTCAAGTTCATGAACCTGGTTCTTCAACACATCATTTTCACTTTCAGTTTCACTAGCCCTAAGTTCTAGGTTTTTGCACTTAGCTTTTAAAACCACACATTCTTTTGACAGCTACTCCTTTTCATTATTTATATCCTCATATTAACCAATTAGCTCTAGTAGCAATTCAGATAAACTTTCATTAGACAAAAATTTAATCTTGTCTTTGAGTCACTTACCTCCGTTTCTTTATCAGATTCTCCAATGGCCATAAGTGCTCGTTCACCACCATCATCATCATCATCATCTGAGCTTTCTCCCCAAGCAGCGACCATAGCCTTGGTTGATCCTTTGTTGTTGCTTTTCTTGGGTTGAACCTGTTCTTTCGTTTAGCTCTTTTCTTCTTCCATTCAATTTCCCACAAAGGACAGTTCTTGATGAGGTGATTAGTCTTTCCACACTTGTAGCAGCCATCATTAGTTTGCTTCTCATGAGCTTTTGATTTGTTGTAGCTTTCACTTCTTGAAGAACATTTTCCTCTCCTTGGGTACTTCTTGAAGTCTTTGGTGATCATAGTCATTTCATCACCTTCTAGATCAGAACCTTCAGTGATTTTGAGTGCCAAGATCATTTCCTTCTTAGGTACATCCATCTTCATGGTTTGTCTCCTAAGTTCATCGGCAGTAAGATTTCCAATCAATTCATCTAGTGGGAGAGTAGCAATATTCTTTGATTCCTGGATGGCAGTGATCTTGCTCTCCTAAGTGATATGCAAGCACCTAGTAAGTATCTTCTCGACTCTTTCTTCTTCAGGAATAATCCTTCCAAGAGACTTTAGCTCATTTGTCAATATAGTGAATCTTGTATACATCTCTTGAATGGTTTCTCCATCCTTCATAGCAAAGTTCTCATACTGAGAGTACAGTAGAGTTCCTCTAGATCTGTTTACCAAAGTTGTTCCTTCGTGAGCCACCTGCAGTGTGTCCCAAATTTGCTTAGTAGTGGCACAACTATGGATTCTGCTGTACTCATCCGGACCAATTCCACAAACAAGGCATTTCTTGTCTTTAGCATTCTTCGCCCACTTCTTCAAGTCCTCAACAGTGCAATCCGCTTTTGTCTTTGGCACATCTACTCTTTCAGATTTTTTTCCAATATAGCCAGTGGACTATCAATGACAATCTCCCATAGCTCATAGTCCTCTCCTTGAATGTGATCTATCTGTTCTTCCACCAAGAGTAGTACTGGTCATTAAAGAGTGGTGGCCTAGCAGTGGATTGCCCTTCCCAGTTTCCAGGTGGTGCACTCATCTTGATCTTCTCCTAAGGTGTTAGCCTCTTCAAGGATAACTCACTCTGATACCAATTGATGTTTTATACTTCAATGCCACACAAGAGGGGGGTGATTTATGTGGTGTCCAATTTTCGCATGCACAGATTATAAAAGGCCCTGATTCTTCTATGTGTTCCTTATACTACTCTTGCGGAAATAATAAATGCGGAAAGTAAAGAACACAAGTATTTTTACGTGGAAAACATCCGGCTCAAAAGGTAAAAACCACAACCTACTACTCAGTAGGATTTTTGCCAACACTTCACTAAATCACTGAGTCAAAACAGTATTTACAAAACTCTTTGTAAACCTAAGGATTACCTCTAATCCTTTTGTGGCAACCAACCTCTAGTTATTTCGACAACTTCAAGTTAACTCTAACTTGAATACAACACTCAGAGTACCTAGTATAATTGCTTCTAGATAAAGCTGAAAGGTATAATTTGAAACACCTACTACAATAAAACTAGAATAAATGACAGACACTTGGAACTGGTTCTTCTATCTGGTTCATGTAGCTTCAGGTTTGCGCACTTGAATCACACATGAATTGCTTGCAAAATGCCTTGCTATTTTGCTCTCAACTCACATTTAACTTTAGAGTTTGTGCATGCCTGTAACATAAGAACATCCTGAAATATATAGAGTTAGTAGAATAGGAAATAACTAGAGTTCCAATGCTGTACTCTTCCTTGGTGGAAGAGTTGTAGTTATCTTCAACTTCTAACTCTTCCCTTATCTTGGATAGTGTTCTCTTCGAGTAAGGAGCCTTTCTCCTTATCACTTATGCAACCTTTTCGTTCAGGAGATATCGGATATAACAACTTAATCTTATCTCCTTCACGTGCATCCCTTATGCTTGAATCTGCTCGTGTCTGTGTACACTGTGTATGGACCTGGTTCATGCTTGAGTTCCTTTGTCAATCATCAAAACAAACTTTACTTAGTCCAACAAATTCCCCCTTTTTGATGATGATAAACTTTGTGCTTTTCATAAGCATATGACCTGTTTCAGCTCATCTCAACATGGACACAATATTAGAACATTTTCCATTTTAATTATATGGCGAATATACATCCCTTGGATGCAAAGTAATGCTCCTTATAATAATACTTGTTCTATTGTCCTAATCGTTTCAATTTATTTGATATAGTTTGGATTTCAAGAGTTGTTGAGGGCGGTGCCGCAGGTGGTGGACGGCGGCCTTTGAGAGAGTGACAACGTTACGAGCGTGCAGCGCACAAGAAAGTTGTGTAATTACGGTGGATTTCTCCTTAGGGGCGGCGGATCTCCAACTGGAGCACACTACCCTAAATGCAACAAAATCTTCAATCATTTTTAGTTTTTCAGCAGTTATAACTAAGAGCACCTTTGGAGTATTTGACCAATTTTCCATCTTATTGTACTCGTAATAAAAAGTTTTATTCTACGGACGGACTATCCTTATGTATGGGCTCTCATGAACTTCCTAATTCTTTTGGGATTCATATCATGGTCCACGTGTGACTCACGTGTGTATTCTATATTTTTCGAACTCACGTGTGCTTCAAATCCTAATATATGTAGGGATCAGGATTTCCGAACCAAATAGTATTTTTCTCGCAAATAGAATCGAACTGACAACCCAAAAATAAAGGGAAATCGAAGAAGTAGAAGTTTGTTCATATACATGAAATGCTCTAATTTCTGTAGAACCCGAGTAGGAACAACCAGCAGATGCCATATTTTTAGGAACAACATATTTATTTTAACAGAAAAGCAAGTATTCTATACCTATACCGCACCAGAAATCACTTGGCCGGATTTGTCCAAGTTCTGGCTACCAAAAGCTGATGTGATATTTTATAACAGTTTACACGTAGAGGCGGACCTAGAATTTGAGTGCGACAGATGCACCGCTATTTTAGATATACCAATTACTAACGGTAAAGTTGTATAACTCGTTGAAAATTTAATTAAAGATACTTTATTAGCAAAGTACTAACTCTCATGTCGTCAAGTTGAAGTCTATGAATGACGCGACTTTGTCAAAATAATTGTTGAAAGGAGGGAGAAAGGTTTGTATTTTTTTTGGTGGATCGAGATAAGCTACGGTTTGAGGCTTTTGATTTTGTGGAGGGATTTGAAAAAAAATAAAATTAATTAAGTTGACTATTATGTACAAGTGCTAAACTACAATTGAATTAAAAAAAATTAAAAAATCAGTGGAATAAGTATAATTTATAGTTGAATGCAATAAAGGAAAAAAAAAACAATAAATAACGCTAAGATGCAAGCATAGGATTCGATCCCTGCGTCAAAAAGTCCAGGAACGGAGTAGAGCAGCCCACTCAACCAAAGCTACCACCCACCTTGTATGACTATATGGACACCAATAATTTATTTGAGCGTCTCTACAGTATATATATATATATATATATATAGTTTTTTAGCTGAGGCTAACGAGTTCTGATGACCCTTCTACCATCAAGGTAGGTCAACCTCTTTTCACACGGAGTAATACCAAAACTAAAACCGTAACCTACAACATAATGATGGTGGTCATAGCCTTAAACCCTACACCATAATGATGGCTATTTTAATACTAAACAAAAATGTGAATAGAGTTGTTTGCAATAAATTTTCGGCACACGAAAAATAAGTTGCAATCACAAAAAAGGTAAGTTAATTAATCAATTGTGAGTACAATTTCATATGTTTTCTTGAGCCTTCTCTCCGGATTATTTTCCGTAATCCGAGGGCTGGAGCAACGTGTTTCTCGAACATAAAATAATACAAACCTTCTTGAGATATATTTGATCTCCATGATAGGATGTTATGGATCTTCTTGAAGTATTTGGTTATCAAGAGTGTCCGATCACACCTTGATTTCTTTATGAATATTTCATGAGTTTTATGAAAATTTTTTAGATGTCTTCTTAAGCAAATATGTACCTCTTTTTATAGATGTGAGCTAATATTTAGGGTAGAGTAGCCTTCAAATAACCCTGGCGGGCTCTAGGGTAGCGTAGCCTCCACGCAACCTTAATGGACTCTTCTTATAGTGTCTTGAATTTTGGATTTAACCCAAATTTCATATGAGTTTGATCCGTTAAAATTTTGATGTCTACAAATGCTCCCTAATTCAAGACTTATCATGGCATAGACTTACAAGATAGTTGTAAAAGAGGCTTGATGTACAAGCAAATAAGACGTCATATATTTTTTCATCATGAGAGAAGAAATGAATGGCAGATTTGATCCCACTGGGCATGCCAATTTATTTACAACAAATTTTAGCATACGAAAAATAAACTATAATCACAACAAAGTAACTTAAATAACGAATTTTGAGTATAATTCTGTTTGTTCCCTTGATATGCAGACCTTCTTAAGATATATTTGATCTCCATGAGAGGATTTTGTGGATCTTCTTGAAATATTTGATTATCAAGACATATCCGATCACATCTTAATATCTTTATGAATATTCTATGAGTTCATTAAAATGTCTCTCAAGTAAATAAGTACCCTTTTTTTATAGACGTGAGCTATCATTTAGGGTAGAATAGCCTCCAAGAAACCCTGATGGACCTTAGAGTAGCGTAGCCTCTAAGCAACCCTAATTGACTCTTCTTGTACTGTCTTGAATTTAGGATTTAATCCAAATTTCATATGGGTTTGATCCGATAAAATTTTGATGTCTACAAATGCATTAAAGTGGAGTACATGTAGTTGTAGTTGGGATAGTGTATAATTTTGATAAATTAAATAAAACACGATATAATATTCAGACTAAGAAAATGCCATATAATTGTAGTGATTGGATGTAGTTTCTCTCTTTGTGTGTCTATGTTGTCATAGATCTCCTCAGCCAGATAAAGGTCGTCCTAGATGAGGAGGACAGATCAGTAGAGGACAGGCTCGTTGTTATGCTTTTCCTGGTAGACCTGAGGCAGAGGCATCTGATGCAATCATTACAGGTATTGTCTCAATCTTTCATAAAAATGTTTTGGCATTGTTTAATCTGATTCTAATTATTCGTATGTGTCATCTTACTTTGCATTATATTTGGGTATATCTCGTGATTCCTTGGATATTTCAGTTTATGTGTCTACACCCGTTGGAGATTATATATGCTTAAAAATATTTTGCACTTTTTTACTTTATAATGAAATTTATTTGTTCTATCGATAAGTCCATAATATAGATTAAAAAGAAAAAAAGTATCATAATATTTTTTTTAAAAAACAGATTGAAAATGGGTAAAATAGATATTTGTCCACCAAAAGTTTGAGAAATTTGGTTGAGTGACCTTCTGAGCGTGATAAGATAGTTAAGTGATTTTCTACTACAAATGAAAGAAAAATAACTCTATTAGATAATTTAAAATAATTGAATGACCATATAAGTAATGGACTTTACATTGTTTTAAGAGGGATCCTTTCTTTTCTAAGGCCTCAGCTAATTGATCCAATAATGGAGACTTCACACCATAACAAAAAATGGTCCATGTGTTTTAAGTTTTACCCGACCTAGTCCATATTGTACATATTCTGAAAGTACTAGCAAATTCAAAATCTGTATTCTTACAACCATTGCTTCTAAAAGCTATGAAGTTAAATCTATGTTCTCACAACCATTATTTTCACTCTCTCCTCTTCTCACATCTTCTACATATGCTTCAAGGGACCGCGTCTTTTCTGCTTCCCCCCTCCCCCTCCTGTGTCACCTATTTGCAATGTAAGAAAATTTAAGAGTAGAAGTCCATCATTGAAGGCCTTTCAAAGCTTTGCTTTCGAAAATAAAATTTTTTGAGTTTGTTAGTTGTATGGATTGGGTGTTGTTCCAATTGATTGAAAATATCAAAAAGAATTCAAAAATTTAAACTTGAAGTGATTTGGAGTGATTTGAGTTAAATTTCAAAAAAGACGCAAGTAAGAAGACGAAGTCAGTTTTTTGTATAATCTTGTATAATAATTAGTGTATATGAATGTATAAACACATCTTATACACTATTATACATTTTTATACACCTTTATACAAGCGTCTGTAGACGAACTTATTCCACGGTTTTCAGTTGCAATTCTTGTTCAAAACCAGTCCAAATCTCCATTAAATGACTTCAAATTTTATATACAACCTCCTTATATTATTTCTAACAAGTCTAAATAACACTCACTCCAAATTTCTCATAAAATCAAATTCGGAATTTAAACTCACATATTTAAGCTTTTTAAAAATCTAATTTTCACCACCTAAATGGATTTGGTTTGTTGAACTAATATTTTAGTCACAGTTACTGATTCGAAAATTAACTTAAAAGCTTGAGTAATCTTTTTCAAAAATTAAACAGTAATTTCGAGAACCTATTGGAGTTGGATGTTGAATCTTAGCCTATTATTTTTGGGCTAGTTGGTTGTAAATTAAAATATGGGCTATAAAATTGAAAAATAGAGAGTACGATTATTCTTATGTGAAATTTTTCCATTAATTATTACCCTGTTATCCAACAAGTAGCTGTCAAAGGGTTCCTTAGGACCCACTCATAATAAGCTAAAATTATCTTTCACCTATTGTATAGGCAAGGGACATGATAAATCGCGAAATGGTCTAATATTTTTAAAATACAAAAAGGAAAAAACTACTTATAAGCTAGAGAATAACCTGAATCTACATAAACTTTTAAGTCTTGAAACAACTTATTCCCCGTGGCCAAGTTAAATCAAGAAAATAAACATACAGGAAAAAACAGCCGTCACAATACATTAAAACTTTCCAATCAGATAGACACAACAAAGTTTTAATATAAAAAATAAAAACTCATAGGAAGTAAATACAAAAGCAAGAAATTTTAATTTTCATTTCCTTAATACTCAGTACTAGGCGCTTGCTCGTGAGAGTGGTTGATGAAGAAAAGTTCATACACAACACCAGCAAGCCCAGCACCAATTATGGGCCCAGCCCAGTAAACCCATTGATGAGTCCAAGTCCAGCTAACCAAAGCAGGCCCAAAAGAAACAGCAGGGTTCATTGATGCTCCATCAAAGGGCCCACCAGCAAGAATGTTGGCCCCAACAATGAAACCAATGGCAATTGGAGCAATCACACTCAAATCTCCCTTTTTTGGGTCAATAGCAGTAGCATAGACAGTGTAAACAAGCCCAAAAGTCATCACAATCTCAAATACTAAGGCATTCCATACTGATAATCCAGAACACAATGCAAATGCCCCTGTGCTCTGCATTCATTTTTAACCATGATAATTATTTTAGTAGAAGAATTAATTTAAATATCTGCCTGCCCAACTGTTCAATTTAAAAATAGCTGATAAATATATAATATATTAAAATTCATATCTAATATGTGCATAATCTATGTATACCGTCTATGAAAGTAAATCCGGCTGGCTGTTTGTGTAAAGGTCACTTATAGTTTCTTTTCTCTGTATGTGAAAATTGAAGGTTTTTTACCAGAGAATTAAAAGACAAAATTAGAAAGCCCAACCAGAGTACTATATTCCAACTCATGAAGCTGTCATTCAAATTGTGACTATTTGACTATTAGATATCACTTGGATACATAGTATACACACCTTCCGTCCAAAAAAAAATGGTCAGTGCCTCTAACCTTCAGTAAAATTTATATTTTAGTAATTATATGTAAAGTATTATAATCACCATTTTATAGTTAAAATTAATTTAATTAAAAAATATTTAATATAGTTATTACTTGTCCAATAGTAATAATGCCGAAAATGTGAAGGCAGAAGAAGTAGGTATAGATTTAGTGGGCGTTTGGATATAAGAATTGTAAAATTCCAAAAAAAAAAAAAGTGAAAAATAATTTCAAGTGAAAATGGTATTTTAAAATAAGAGTTGTGTTTGGACATGAATATAATTTTGGGTTGTTTTTGAAGTTTTGTGAGTGAAAATTTTGAAAAACAGCTTTTTGGAGTTTTTCAAATTTTCGAAAAATTCCAAAATGCATCTTCAACTTAAAATTGAAAATTTTATGAACAAAAGCTGATTTCGAAAAAAAGTGAAAAAATTTAAAAATAAGGAAAAAATTTCTTACGTACAAACGGGCTCTTAGGGTCTTATCCAAGCTCAACATAGTATTAATATGGGGACAAGTTAAAGTCGCTTTCCATTGAGATATAAAAAGATTTATTTAGTATCTCGTGCAATCTCAAATATCTACATCATTAAATAGCAACTACAAAATCGTGATGTGAGACCATTGTCCTAACTCCTAAATAAGCATATGTTTACATTCTAAACCAGAGATCTGTCTTACAAACAATAACACGAATTTTCTAAAATGATAATTACCATAAAAATGTCCCGATGAGAGCTGTTCAACAGATATTCCAACAAAACCGTAACAAGTCTAGCTCTTACCGTGATGAATCAAAACCATATTATCGCTAGCTAAATGGCCATTTATACTTTATTAGTGAATTAACTAGTATATATTTTCGCTCTAGCAAAATGACCATTATTTCTACTTTAATCCTACTCCCATTTTTATGCGACACTTTTTTTTCTTTTTAGCCAGATCCAAAAATAAAGGTATTTTTTTAATCTTTGAGAACAATTAACTTTATTTTTATTCTTACGCTTAATGACATGATTTTATAGTCACAGAAGTCTTATGACATATTTTAAAATAATTACCTTTTAATCGTGATTTCTTTTTAAACTATGTGTCCAGCCAATCACATGTACGTCAAATAAAACTAATGGAATATAATATTTTCCTAATAAATGCAAGTGTTAAGAATTTAGACTAACCAACAATTTATACATATGTTTTAACAGTAGCAGATGATGCCTTTAAAAAAAGAAAGGATATAACTACCCTTTTCAGTTTGATTATTTCTCTTTACAGTTTCAGTTATAGTGCATACGACGCTACATACTTATTGAAAAATGCGATCTATGTGCCATTTTTAGTTTAGATACTTTGATCTCTTTACAGTTTTAGTATACTTTTACTCTTTTGCACTAGAAAAGGAAATGGTGGCGGAAAAATTCCAATTTATGCAGCACCCTTTGAATTTCGAGGGATAAAAGAGCTTTTTTATTTTTTATTTTTTATCATGAGATTTTTTGATATTTTGAATTGTTAATTTTTGTGATTTATAATACTTTTTAATGTATTTTCCAAATATAGGTGGAGTAGCCAAATTATAAGTGCTATAGCACCAAAAATGGAAATCTGAATATAACATGAAACTGCATAGTTTAATGCTTACCAATCCACCAGTGGCGAACTTAAGGAGAAAGCAAGCAACAGTGGATCCAAGTAACTGTGCAATAACATAGAGAATACCACGGAAGAAAGTGATGTTTCCACCAATAAATGCACCGAAAGTAACGGCAGGGTTAACGTGGCCGCCGGAGATGTTAGCGCTGACGGAGACCGCCACGAAAAGGCCGAAAGCATGGGCTACAGCAGCGGCGACGAGGCCGGCGGGAGTGTTGGAACTGTCGGATGTCAGCTTGTTGAATGCCATGCCAGAACCCTGGCCGGCGAATACGAATATTAGGGTACTTATGAACTCCGCCAACGCCGCCTTGAGGGCGCCCGGCTGGCGGAGTTCTTCGTGAGTTCCGATGGTGATTTGGTGGATCGGCATGGCCGGAAAAGCAAGATTCAGAGAGAGAAAATTAAGAAAGTATTATCTACTCTGTAGTAGTGTAATAAAGGACCGAAAGGAGAATGATGCAAAAAAAAAAGGGAATATTGCATGGATTTATATTGGGAAAATTTGCATGGGTTGTTGGGAAAAGGTTATAGCAGGTTGCCGGTAAATATACATTCTTATTTGGATAAATCCTTTTTCCTCTCATTCTTATTTAGTTACTCCTCCTTTAGCATTCTTTTTTGTGTGTCTCTATTTTATTAAAACTAATTGGTACCTTTCTGCATCTGAAAGCACCTAGGTGACTCTACAGATAGAGTTTGAACTTTTCTGTATTTGAATTTTACATAAAGTCGTTCGTTTGTTGTTGTTTTTTAAATAAAAACAAACTAAACATTTTCAAATCTATCTTTTCAAACCTTGCAATCAAAACGTGAAATTAGATTTTGTAAGGTCTGAAAAAAGAGATATAAAAGTTTTCCACAAAAATAAAATTACTCCTAAACAAAATCGAGGCAAACGTCACCTATTGTTTACAAGTCTATTTTTACTTAAAGTAAGATGCTCTAATAGAAGTTGACACGTCGTGCATTTCATTTAAAAGATAAATTATTGTAAGGGCCGTTTGGTTTCCATGATAATGATAAAAAGTGTCACAGGGGCGTTTTTGGTCAGTTCAAAGTCACACCCGCACGTACGGGTGTTCATGGTTCGGTTTGGATCGGTTTTTCCCTAAAAAGAAATCAAACTAAGTAAGTCGATTTTTCAAATATTAGAACCAAACCAAACCAATTAAGTCGGTTTTTCTCGATTCGGTTTATGTCGGTTTTTCGGTTATTTGTCAATTTTTCTTAAATATAAGACATACACTACCAAACACATATTCCGGCGACCACATTTTTAATGTAACACTATCAAATCAATTGCCCTTNATCTGTTATTTACCAAGATATATTGATGATAATTGAATCAAATAGTGATGAATAATTTAAGGACTCAATTAAAAATATGTTATTTTTAACACGAAATGGATTCTTACACTAAACAAAAGAAAACTACCAATCAAACTATAATGTAAAGGTAAAGAACTATATTAAAAGTGTAAACTATTAACATTTACCATAAATTTTTTGAAACTTTGTATAACAATATACATATATATAGGTGTAATAATAAATTAAAATAGCTACTCCTATAGTCGGTTTGGTTCGGTTTTTTTCTGATTAAAATCAAAACCAAACCAAATTTGATCGGTTTTTAAAATTCAAAACCAAAACTAAACCAAACCAAACCAAAAAGTATCGATTTTTTTGGTCGGTTTGGTTCGGTTTTTCGGATTTTTATGAACACCCCTACCCGCACGGCTGTCAAGTTGCGCACTTGACTCAGCCTTTCCGAACACTTAGCCAAATTTTCAGCAAGTTTGGCCTTAACGAGTTTTTGGCAGCAATTCAATAAGAACACAAGCAAATACGGGAAAATCTCAACCCTTGTATTAATTTCGAAAATATACAAAGGAACCCTCACTTGATTATGATCACAAGTCGATCACAGCCCCACTTTTGACAAAGAACACAAGTCGTTCTTTAGCCAACACTAAGACATGCACAATGCCTAGCCTTAGTCCCTTTTGAAACACTTATAGACCCTCACGTTTCTCTCTTGTTTCCCTCTTAAATTTCACACGAAATTGCACACACCAATCTGACTAAGTCTAAAGGCACCTATTTATAGGACATAGGCAGCCTTTAGGACTTGACAGCACATGGACACTTGTTGTCTACAGCTTTGACCACTTGTCGGGCTAAGACTAAATCAGTTCCTAACTTGTAGTTGACAACCCCAACTACTTAGAACATGTTGTACACGAAATTATAATGGATACAAGCATAAATCAATCATGGGTACAAGCGGTTGTGAAAAGGTAACCGCCGACTGCTTTGGTATGTGCATTGCATGTGCCATTTTGACTTGGCCAGCTGATTCACGCCCAAGGCTGGCATTGCGCCCAGCCTTGGCTCATCTTGATATTTCTCCGTGCCAATGTCTTGCCCGCAACCTGCCGCCCATGGTTTGCCGCACACGCCCGACGCCACTGCCGCCCGCACATGCCTTGGCCGAGTTTCTGCCTTGCCCATGTCAACGCTTATTTCACAACTGCCATTGCTTGTATTTTCCTTCACATAGCCTTGCCTTAGCTATTGAAAGCCTTTGCCAATCATTCCGCACTGCCGCATTTTAGCTTAGCCCATACTTGTTGTTGCCACAACCCGAAGTGCCCGTGCCACTGACTTTGGCGCGCATGCCATGCCGCCCCAACATTGCCCACACTGCCTTGTCAGGCCTTTTCCAAGCATGTCTTGCCTGCCCCAAGACCTTGGCCAATACTTGCCCACAACAGCCCTCATGATAATGTCATGTCCGTTGCCCGCACATAGGCCAATGATAAGGCCATCACGTCCAATCCTTGCCACAGCCGCCACGCCCGATTTCAAAGAGTCAAGCCCTAACAAAAAGATCCCGCGATAGAACTCCTGATTTTTTTTTATCCATGTTTGATTATAAGTATTAGCTAATTTCGAAATAAATTTACACTATTTTTAGTGAGATAACCTCATTTATCCTATCATTATACTAAATGACTCCCAAGTAGTCTGTCCTTACTAGGCTTATCGAATATAGTAAATAATGCCAGTTACCGAATAATTAGATTGAAATTAGAATAGTGCGAGTGGCAGATCCAAAGAACTTACCTGGTTACTATCAAAGCTTACAGTGTTAGTTTGATTTTCACATTTCTTTGTCTGTCCCTTTCTTTTTTCCCCATGTAATAAAAACCTCTTTCCAGAAAAAGAATTACCAGCCGGACCAATATTGACAGCTAAGAATCACTTCCACTTTTGATGTGAATTATTATTAGTGACATGTGAACGATCTGACACGAGGCCACACCAAATGGGTCCATTTCTCTTTTAATATTCTCATTCGATGTTTAGTATCTCTATTGGAGTTGGGACTAAATTTGAATTTGTGGGTATAAGATTTATTAAAGGAGAAAATATTTTTTACATAAGTAAATTTCTCGAACCTAAAATCTCAAATTAAAAATATGAAAATTACTATTCATCACACTTGATAAAGTCCTATTCGATAATGACATGAAAGAGTGGGAGGGTCCCGTCTTCGGCAGGAGCAATCATATGTACCATGGAATTCTCTGGAAGTGGAACTAGGGTTCTTAATCCTTCTTTTAATTGTTACTGTTTTGATTTATATGATAGTTTTTCAAAACTACTTCAAAATATTTGTTAACGATTTTGCCTACTTTATGACCTTTAAATTTTGAAGAATCCAAAATCTTCTATTGATTGAAAGTTATATTTTAATGCTATGTTTTTTTTTTTTCAATCAAACTAACTTTTGAACTATTATGTGTAGATATTTTCTATACTTCGAATAAGATAATTCATAAGTCAAATCTAATAAAAAGTCGTCATATATAAAATAAACAAGAAGAGCGTTCATGCCAAAAAATATGTTTTGAGTAAAATCAATTTTAATTCGTACCAAATCACATATATCTGTTTTGTGTTCCAATTTAGATGCTTTTCGTTCTGTTAAACTGATCTAAGGACAAATAAGATGTTTTTCTTTTTTTTTTTTTGGCAGAAACAGTTTATGAATAAAATGACATAACCAAGTTTGTAATATTACATGTGTTACGAGTTCGATTGATAATTGTTGTTCAACAAGTCACTAACTTTTGGCCACACAGTTGGAGTGCCTTGCTCATAGCCATGTTGTTCAAGTTTCTATTGCCATGTGTATTCCATGAAAAACACGAGTATAAATATAACCCAGAATAAGAAAGAAGACAAAACAACTTTTAAGCTGGATGCAAAGTTAAAAGTTAACCCGAAGCATATAAATATAACCCAGAATAACATATATATATATA